>NC_042622.1:38961306-39198615 GCF_901001135.1 Rhinatrema bivittatum | reverse complement strand
CTTCCTTTAAATTACGTCTCATTCTCTCTACTCCTTCCGGTGTGTCCTCTCTGTTGCAGATCTTAGTATCATCTGCAAATAGACAAACTTTACCTTCTATCTCTTCTGCAATGTCACTCACAAAGATATTGAACAAGACCGGTCCCAACATTGATCCTTGTGGCACTCCACTTAACACCATTCTCTCTTCAAAGTAGGTTCCATTACCATCACACACTGTGTTCAATCCTTCAACCAATTTGTAATCCATGCCACTATGTTGGCGCTCACTCCTAAGCTTCTCATTTTATTCACAAGCCTGCTATGCGGGACCGTATCAAAAGCTTTTCTGAAATCCAAGTAGATCACATCAAGCACTCTTCTTCAATGTAATTCTTTACTCACCCAATCAAACAAATCAGTCAGATTTGTCTGACAGGAGCTTTCCCTGGTGAATCCATGCTTCCTCAGGTCCAGCAATCCTCCTGACTGTAGATAGTTCACTGTCCTTTCCTTCAGCAGAGTCTCCATTAATTCTCCCACCACCGAGGTAAGCATAACCGGCCTGTAGTTTCCAGCCTCCTCTCTGCTCCCACTCTTGTGAAGCAGGACGGCCACCACTTTTCTCCAATCGGTACCACTGCCGTTTCCAGGGATTTATTGAATAGGTCATGCAGCGGACCTGCCAGCACATCTCTGAGTTCCCTCAGTATCCTGGGATGAGCCTCATCAGTCCCCGTGGCTTTGTCCACTTTCAGTTTTCCTAGCTCTTCCATCCATTCTCTGATACAGGCTCCCTCTGATTCTTGGATTCAAGTGCACGCACACATGGGCACCCTCACTCCATTATGCAGGCTCCCTCCCTGTCTCACTGACACACAGGCATCCCCACTCCCCCATACAAGCTCCCTCTCTCTGCTTGCTTACACAGATCTTGTGGCTCCCTCTCCCTCTCTTACACAGACACACTGGCTCCCTCTCACACACTTACTCACACACACACACACAGGATCTCTTGCTCTCTCATTCTGATCCTCTCCCTGTCTCCTGCAGTGAGCAGGATGGGCTCCCCATCCCCCGCTGCCCTCTCAGGCTGCTCTTATCTTAGGCTGCTCTTCTCATCCTTGGCTGTGGGTGGGATGAGTTCTGCCCATGGCTATCGCAGGCCTTCTCATTTTCATCGTAGGTGGCATGGACTCTTCCCATGGCCCTGCCTATCCACTAGCCTTATCTTCGCCACAGCCGAGATGGGCTCTATCCATGGCTGCACACCTTATTTTTGGCAATGGGCAGGATGAGCTCTGCCTTCCTTAGCCTTCTAGTCTTCATCCGCAGGTGGATGGACCCCACCTGTGATTCCTCTGCACCACTTTCTTTATCTTCAGCCGAAGACGGGGGTGAGATCTGCTCATGGTCCTCCCGAGCCTTCCTGTCATCTTCAGTTGCTGCCCGCACTGGGCCACCCTGCCCATCTTCAATTGCAAGTGGAGTGGGCTCTGTCTGCGGCTCCACTGGGCCTCTCTTCTTTTTGTTTTAGGTCACTGAGCAGGGAAGGGCTCGTGCTGGGGATTTGGCTGCCCCCTAAGAGCTGATGCTTTAGGCAACCACCTAGTTCACCTAATGGAGATGCCAGCACTGAGTAAAAAAGTGTAAACTACTTGCATCCAAGAAACCTTTCCATTCTCTGCACTCTCAGGGGCTGATGCAATAAAGTGCACAGGTTTTCATGTAGTTAGACATGCGTTTTGGGTGCACTAGACTAGCACCCGAAGCAATAAGAAGATTAGTGCATTCAAAACACGCGCCCAAACAAATGCGTAGCTGATAGCACTCATCACATGTAAATTCCATGTAGATGAGGCTATTAGCTATTACCCCTCCCCCAATGCAGAAAATCGATGGCGCCCAATGCACACTATTTAACGCAGCAAATTCAACTCCAGCCCTAGAGGTGGCATTAAGTCAATTCGTGAGTTAAAGACACAGAAGAAATTTTAAAAATACCCTCTTCTGTGGTTCCTCCTACTTAATATCATTGTGATACTTAAATCTACTCCTTGCCGGGTTTAAGAAGAAAGATATAATGTAATGGCTTGATGTAAAAAAAAAAAATCTGGAGGCACAATATACATGCACAAAATACACGCTCCAGGCTGATTTCACCCCGTGCTATTGTGCGTGTATATTGGGCGAAATTGACCTGAAGTGGGATAAAACGGACGCTCGTATTGAGCACCCGTTGCAATTGTGAGCGCCAATGCATTTCAGCACTAGGGATGCCCAATTCTTCCCTAGTGCATCCTTACCGCAACAGCTCATTTAAATAATGCATCAGGTACCCAGGAGACATGGCTGTGCGTGCATTAGGAAAACGGGCGTTTAATTCGAGTGCTCGTTTTAACACACGTCTAATTGATTCAGCCCCTCAGTCCTTCAGTGAGTGCCTCCTGCTGGTTGAAGATTATAAATTCCTTTCATTACACTCTCTCCTGGTAGGTCCACTCTCTTCATGCTCTGTGGAGGCTGCAGCACCAAATGCTAATATTGGTGAAGCTTTTATGTTCTCCTGCTTCCACTCCTACTTTTACAATCCTGCAAACTCCAAGAAGTGCCTCCTTCTGGTAACAGGGAGACATTTTCAATGTTTTCATCATACTCTCTGAATTAAGGAGGCTTTACTCTGTGCTATTAGTAACTCTCCATCTTCCAACTGCAAAAAGCAAAACAATACAAGCCAGGCAGGAAATATTCCCACCTAGAAAGACTTAAGAGACAGCACCGCTGCTGTTTTTAACTGTCTGACCATATCCAATTTATATTTCTAAGCAAAGTCACTGGTAGGTAAGAATGGAGGCGACTCACTAGCCTTGTCCCCTGTTCACTCATCAGTTGGTAGTCCCAGGGGGACTTCAACCAGGCTCTCTGTAAGCTAAATGCATTGGAAGCAATTAGGAAGCAGCAGAAACGGACACATAGAGGAACAATTACAGACAGAATGAGAACAGACGATTGTCATTCACCTTTCTCTAGCACTGCAGCATGGGTTCCCTTGGGCAGGCATAGCCCAAGTCTGTGCGAGATATGTGAAAGTCCCTAGCTGGGAACATATCTTATGATGGAGCTGGGGCAAAAAAACAGCTGAACTTCAAAGGATGTGACTGATGGCTAGTTGCTTTCTAGGACATTTTACAGGAAATCCCTCGTAACAAGGTTACATTGTTCCCTCTTTCTAACACATCTCTGTGAACAACTAGGCTGAACTGGACCGGGTTCTCATAACAGCTCAGGTAGGGGAATTACTCCTATTTTAGCTCAGTGGTAGAGTCCCTGATGAGTCAGTAGGCGGCAGGTTGAAATTTCAAGGTCTTCAATTTTTTAAATAGGTTGTGGGACTACAGAATGCTGAAGTGAGAGAGACAGAGAGAGAGAGAGAGTTTAACTCACATTTGTGACGTTGGGCAACTCATGTCACCCTCCATTGCCTCAGGTTCAAACTTATCCCACCAGGGATAAGAAAATAGCACAGGTCACCCCATGTTTCTCCCAAGGTAGCAACTGCCTCTCCATGCAGTTATCCTCAAGCTTCATGATAATTTTTTATGGGTTTTCATAAGGCTTGGGGATGAGAACTGCAATGAGCGGCAGTTGCTACCCTTGAGAAACATGGGGCGACCTGCACAGCGGATACTACAGTGAGAAGCTTGCTGGGCAGATTGGATGGACCATTTTGGTTCCTTTCTGCTGTCATTTTCTATGTCACTATAACTCTCCTTAAGCTACCAATGGAAATCATGAGCCCAATCTAAATAAAAACGAAATATGTCAGAAGCTGGATCTTGACTCCAGATATAGACAAAGGGTGATAGAGGGAAAGCTCCTGACCTCTTGAGCAAGAGAGCATGTGACAGGTGAGGGTCCTGAACAGCCAGGGTCTTAAAAGTAGGTAAGGTCCTCCTATTAAAAGAGTGGGGGTTTTTTTCTTTTAATTTGTAATAGAGTCCGACTTCCTAGTATGGCACCAGAAAGTTGCAGGTTCAGATCTCAAGATCCCCCCTGGTGAAAAAAAAACAGGCTTCAGCACTTTGGAGCGCCTCCTTGCAAACCTTCACAATCCCTTTATAACAAGCTTTGATTACAACGAACTGAAATCCCAGAACGTCAACATTGTTTGCTAGTAAACAAATACAGTTTGCTTGGCATAAAATATATAAAGAGTGGCCCGCACTATTGCAGTGCAATGCAAAGAAGAAATTGCTAGGGGTCAGGCGGGGTGATCCCAAGGGGATCCAGGCGAAGTCGAAATCCCTTCAGTCCTGGATCAATATTATTGATGAGTTTGACAGAGCTTTGGAAGTTACTTTATTGGTGCCTACTCGGAAAGATGTGATGACCTCTGGGGCTCTGTTGAAGCTCTTCTATCATTGCAGAATGCTCTTCCGTAATACTGCTGATTAACGAGATTTAAAAAAAGAAACGAGAGGTATTTTCAGCTGGCTTTCTCCTCTTGTTCTTAAATGTTACAGGGCAATATTGGATTCCTTTTTGCCTTATGTTAAGTAATGTATAGATTTTAGCATAATTTTATTGCTGTCTACATGTTACATGTTTCTTTGGTGTAAATAATTATGTTTATATGTATCAAGATGTTTTATATTTAATTTGTGATTCCCCTAGGAATTTAAGAGGAGTATAACATTTTTTTAAATAAATAAAATTTGCTTGCAGGATCTGCATAGATTTTCTATTTAAATTGCCCCCATAATGCTCTGCTGTCCCACTGAAGACTGAGGGCCAAGGGTGAGCTGCAATGCAGAAACCTAGAATATATGACATCAGTTACCCAACAGTCTGCCCAATTTACTTCCTGTTTCAATTCCATAGACCCCAATTCATCTTCACAATTAAGGATTCCCTGTGCTTATCCCAAGCCGCCTTGAATTCAGTTGTGGTATTTGCTTCCACCAACATCCTCTGGGAGGCTGCTCCATGCCCTGATCAGATATATACAGGAACTAATCTCTGAACTCCACAAGGCGGAGTTAATATTAAATGTGACCTAAGCAATCCTCCCTCCCTTGCTTTCACAGTCCCCACAGCACGTCATAACCCGGGTGGCAATAATAGAGGAAATGACCTTACATTTTGAGAAAGACAGAGGAAGACTAGACTGCAGCAGAAAAGAGGCAGGAAGAGGCCTTGGGATCTCACTTCTAAGCATATCTGTACGTATTACTCACTACGAACTCCGGAAGGAGGTTCTCTTTGGCACCAGGCAAGCATTAAGATGAGCAATAGCAGAACATTTTAGAAACAGAGATTGTGCCCAGCACACCCTTGCTTATGACTTAAGGCAAGGTTCCTTTCTGTCATGGTAGGTGCAAAACTAACCTCACAGCACACAGGAAGAAAGCTCAGGATCCAGTGCTGCGAAGAGGGCATACCAGAGAGGCACTGAGGAAGATCATATTCAGTGTGGCGGGAACACCTGGCAAGATTTGGAGGGGCATTTATTCCAGCAGAAAGTTTAGAGTAGCGCGTGGTGTAGCAGTGGAATTTTGGAATCCCCGACTTTTTCCTCTGTTTAACGTGTTTTCCAATGTATATTTCTTAGTGCCGGTCATGGGGCGGTTGCTTATGTCATTGTTACTTTATGTGGCAGAAATGATGATGTCACAGGGGATAGTGACGCCTTCTAGATTAGGCTCGCAGATTTACTGAGGCACGAGCTTTTGAGTCCACAAGTCCACTTCATCCACTCTTGTTCTGGAAAGCTTCTCTCTCAATAAATCTGTTAGTCTATAAACTGCAGCCTCTGTTGTGTTATTGCAGACTAATCTAGGCCACCCCTCTGGAAGGTCTGTCACAGTGAGAAGTGTACCGAATGCTATTTTTACATCAAAACCAGGCTTGGGGTGATTGACTAATAACCTAACGATGTGCTGGCATTCATAAACAGATATTTAATGAACTGCTAAACGGCTTTGTCATCTTCATCTTTCACAAACAGTATTTTGCCGTGTAGATATTTCTGTATTATTTTTAATGCGCTCCTATTGTCTCTTGCTGTGAGAACGATGTCTCCTTTCACAGAGGAGTTCTTAGCGCCTCAGTACTTCCCACTGCTGACTGATTCATTTCTGCTTCCAATTTTAAAGTCACAGTCACAGTCCATAGCTAATTAACCAAAGCACATTTTCAGAGTGGACCCAAATCATGCTTATCAATGCAGATGAACTTCTCGTGAACCCTTGACAGAACTTACAGGCTCAAGACCAAACATCAACCAGCCTTTGGAAGAACCGATAGCCCGAGAATTGGGTTCAGTTACCAACCCGTGTCGGGGGAAGAAAATGATAGCAAAAGACTCAGGGTGAGACGGCAAACAGGAAGCTAAGAAAACTGATAGCTCAGGACCAAAGCCAAGACAGAGATGGACATCTTTATAGAGGGCTAAGGACAGGACGCATGACCTAAAGGAACTGGCAGACCACCTCAACTCCAACCAAGACCATAACCAGAGACTGAACTGAAAGAATGTAATTTGGGGATTTAAACCGTGCCAGTGGGACAATGTTGGAGAGATTTAGAGCACAGGCTAAGTTTGCAGATGATGCCTAAATAAAGTGATTAATCAGGAGTTCATACCTGCCAACAACCAGAATGTGACCAAAAACCCCTAAGAGACCACAACCCAAGACCAGCAAGCAATATCTGGCATCAAGTTCCTTGTGGTATCATCTGGTATGTATCCATTCAATTCTAAAGCACCAGAGGCCAGACAGCTAGGCTGTTCACTCTGGCTGTCTTTCTGGGTGGCAACTGAACTGTTCAACAGGAAATATTTATCTTCCTAATAATTATAACCATTATTTATTTTAAACCATGAATGTGTCCAGCACTGTAAAAAGTAACTCATGTGGTTGCAAAGGCTCTGGCCTGAGCCAAAACTACTCAGGATCTTTCTTCAATAAAAATGTTTCCCTTCAGCACAGAATGGGAACAAGTCCTGTTTGAAAAAAGTGCAGGGAGTGGCAGTGTCAGGTTCTCAAACTACTCAAGTACTCGCAAGTAGGAATGAGGCTGTTGTAGGGAGAGGAGACTCAGTGTGCAGGAGCTGGAGCATACAGCAGGAGTCAGAATCAGACTCAGTGTGCAGGAGCAGAGGCAGGAGCTGGAGCATACAGCAGGAGCCAGAATCAGACTCAGTGTGCAGGAGCTGGAGCATACAGCAGGAGCCAGAATCAGACTCAGTGTGCAGGAGCAGAGGCAGGAGTCAGAATCAGACTCAGTGTGCAGGAGCAGAGGCAGGAGTCAGAATCAGACTCAGTGTGCAGGAGCAGAGGCAGGAGCTGGAGCATACAGCAGGAGCCAGAATCAGACTCAGTGTGCAGGAGCTGGAGCATACAGCAGGAGCCAGAATCAGACTCAGTGTGCAGGAGCAGAGGCAGGAGTCAGAATCAGACTCAGTGTGCAGGAGCAGAGGCAGGAGTCAGAATCAGACTCAGTGTGCAGGAGCAAAGGCAGGAGCTGGAGCATACAGCAGGAGCCAGAATCAGACTCAGTGTGCAGGAGCTGGAGCATACAGCAGGAGTCAGAATCAGACTCAGTGTGCAGGAGCAGAGGCAGGAGCTGGAGCATACAGCAGGAGCCAGAATCAGACTCAGTGTGCAGGAGCAGAGGCAGGAGTCAGAATCAGACTCAGTGTGCAGGAGCAGAGGCAGGAGCTGGAGCATACAGCAGGAGCCAGAATCAGACTCAGTGTGCAGGAGCTGGAGCATACAGCAGGAGCCAGAATCAGACTCAGTGTGCAGGAGCAGTGGCAGGAGCTGGCGCATACAGCAGGAGCCAGAATCGAAGCAAGAGCTGAAACTGGAACCTGAAGCTGGAGCTTACATAACATCATAATGATATGGAAAAAAGACCAAACGGTCCATCTAATCTGCCCAGCAAGTTTCTTGTGGTAGCAACCTCCACTCCATGAGAATTACCCCCATGTTTCTGTTAAGGGTAGTACCTACCACCCCATGCCAATTACCCCCAAGCCGATTATGTTGAGAGTTGTAATATGTATAATCAAAAAGCAACTGTCAAACCCATAACAAAATTACTACTAGCAACATTTTTATGGGGTGAGCAGCCTTCTTGATAATTCAACCATGCTGCTTAAACATGCTTTGCTTTTGGACTTGGGCCATAAAAGCAGTCCTGTGCTTTATTCCCAATGTCTGTGTTTCAGTACCCCAGATCATAAAAGTCGGGACCTTGCAAGATTGGAAGATTGGGCATCCAAATGGCAGATGAAATTTAATGTGGACAAGTGCAAGGTGTTGCATATAGGGAAAAATAACCCTTGCTGTAGTTACACGATGTTAGGTTCCACATTAGGAGCTACCACCCAGGAAAAAGATCTAGGCATCATAGTGGATAATACTTTAAAATCGTCGGCTCAGTGTACTGCGGCAGTCAAAAAAGCAAATAGAATGTTAGGAATTATTAGGAAGGGAATGGTTAATAAATCGGAAAATGTCATAATGCCTCTGTATCGCTCCATGGTGAGACCGCACCCTGAATACTGTGTACAATTCTGGTCACCACATCTCAAAAAAGATATAGTTGCGATGGAGAAGGTACAGAGAAGGGCAAACAAAATGATAAAGGGGATGGAACAGCTCCCCTATGAGGAAAGGCTGAAGAGGTTAGGGCTGTTCAGCTTGGAGAGGAGACGGCTGAGGGGGGATATGATAGAGGTCTTTAAGATCATGAGAGGGCTTGAACGAGTAGATTTGACTCGGTTATTTACACTTTCGAATAATAGAAGGACTATGGGGCATTCCATGAAGTTAGCAAGTAGCACATTTAAGACTAATCGGAGAAAATTCTTTTTCACTCAATGCACAATAAAGCTCTGGAATTTGTTGCCAGTGGATGTGGTTAGTGCAGTCAGTGTAGCTGGGTTCAAAAAAGGTTTGGATAAGTTCTTGGAGGAGAAGTTCATTAATGGCTATTAATCAAGTTTATGTAGGGAATAGCCACTGCTATTAATTGCATCAGTAGCATGGGATCTTCTTAGTGTTTGGATAATTGCCAGGTTCTTGTCGCCTGGTTTGGCCTCTGTTGGAAACAGGATGCTGGGCTTGATAGACCCTTGGTCTGACCCAGTATGGCAATTTCTTATGTTCTTATGTTCTTATTGGCTGTCTTCTGAATCCAATTCCCCTTTTTCCCCTGCCGGTGAAGCAGAGAGCGATGTTGCAGTTGCATCACAAGTATCAAGTTTAGTTGGTTAAGGGTAGTAATCCCCGTGCCTTCTGTTAAGGGTATGCGCTCCGTACAGGTTACCCCATGCACCCTTACCTTCATTTCCAATTACAGTTTATCCCATGCCCTTTTGAATTCATTTACTGTTTTTGACTGCACCATCTCTTCCGGAATGGCATTCCAGGCATCCACCACCCTCTCCATGAAGAAATGTTTCCTGATGTTGTCCCCTCTGGAGTTTCGTATCGTGATCCCTAGTTCTAGTTTCCTTTCCAACAGAAAAGGTTTGAAGTTCATGCATCATTAAGGTCTTTCAGTTATCTGAAGGCCTGTATTACATCTCCCCTGCACCTCCTCTCTTCCAAGGTATATGTATTCAGATCCTTCAGCCTCTCCTCATAAGTCTTGGGATACAGACACCACACCATTTTGGTCACCCTTCTCTGGATGCCTCCATCCTATCCTTATCTTTTTTGAGATACAGGCTCCAGAACTTGTTGCAGATCTTAGTATCATCCACAAGTAGACAATCTTTACTATCTATCCCTTCTGCAATGTTGCTTATAAAGATTTTGAACAGAACCAATCTTAAAACTGATCCCTGTGGCACTCCACTTAACACCATTCTCTTTTCAGAGTAAGTTCCATTTATCATTGCACGCTATCTCTTGTCAGTCAACAAGTTTGTAATCCACTCCACCATCTTGGTGCCCACTCCCAAGCTTCTCATTTTATTCATGAGCCTCTTATGTAGGACTGTATCAAAAGCTTTGTTGAAATCCAAATAAATCACATCAAGTGCTCTTCCAGCTCTCTAATCACCCATTAAAAAAAAAATCAATCAGATTAGTCTGACAGGACCTTCCTCTGGTCAATCCGGGAGCTGGAACTGAAACTGGAGCTGAAGCTGGAAGCTAAAGCTTTGACCTGAAGCAGGAGCTAGAACTGGAGCAGGAACTAGAACTGGACCTGAAGCTAGAAATCAAAGCAGGAGCTGGAAATGGAACTTAGGGAGCAGAACTTCAACTCTGTAGGAGAGTTCACCATACTGGAGAGATAGGATAGCATTCTGGTTGTTGTTAACAATGTCCTTGTTCCAAGCAACCTCCTTTAACCTAGCTTTGGCAATCCAGGTCAACAGGGAGAGTTGACCACCATCACCTTTCATGGCCTCATATGCCCCTCCCCCACCCATCCCTTGCCTGTAGCTTGCCTATTAGCTCTCAGCTGTCACTGCTTGGAACCCTGCTGATGCCTTTCCCTGACAGCCAGATGGAATAATCAAACGGAGATCTCTGTGCTCTGATAATGCTACTCTGTTAGTCAACGATGAAGACTTGATGTCTTATCATCTGGCATGGGCCTCATGTGGAAATGAGAAGCTTAAACATAATAGAGTTCCTCATGAAAAAAAAAACACAGTGCCTACTAGTTTTCTCACAGTTTGATGTTTAGAGCAGTGATAAGATGAGTTTGCACATGGATTCTCATGCATAAAAAATGCAGGGCCTTGTTGTCTCATGCAGATTCATAAGGGTAATGATGGGAGTACTTCATTGTCTTGAACGGGTTTCCATTATGAAAAGGCACAATGCTCTATTTTCTCATGGATTCCCTTGGGGTAAAAAATAAGAACACCTCTTCGTCTTATTCTCTTTGTTAAGCTGTAACGTATTGTTATATCACAGTGGCTTCCCATATGATCATCCAGTTTCTTGCTATAGCAGACATTTTTTCCAGTAATGCTACAGTTTCTTGTTATTTCACAGGAATTTTCTTGGTTGAAGATACAGTGACTCATGATCATACTCAGAGTCCCTCAGTTACAGATGCGATGCCCATTATAGAGACATCAATAGCCCCCCTACAGTAGGTGCTGTAAGTAGTTTTGTACCCATGGATCTGGTAGACCATTTTCAAAGAAAACTGCATGCAATTTTTCTTATGAAAATTTGCTTAGGTGATTACCTCGTGACAAAAGTAAGCATTTTCTATTTGCAGAGCAAGGGGGAGGGGGAGGAATTATGCATGCACATTTAAACATTCCAGTCTTCTCCCCTGACTTAAATATGCTGTCAAGAAAGCCCGTTTTTAATGCAACTCAAAGTAAGCTCCTTGTCAATCCCATGCATACTTTTCAGCCGTGCTAAGGCCAATTTACCCATGGCAACTGCTCTACCTAGATAATGGCTATGAAAAATGTCCTGCATATAAGAGGTTCCCAACCCTGTCCTGGGGACTCCCAGCCAGACAGTTTTTCAGGATATTCACAATGAATATGCATGAGATAGATTTGCATACAATGGAGGCAGTGCATGCAAATCTCTCTCAAGTATATTCATTGTGGAAATTCTGAAAATCTGACTGGCTGGGGGTCCTGCAGGACAGGTTTGATAACCTCTGCTCTATATCATACAAAGATTTTCTCATGTAGCGACGCAGTGCTTGAGTATCTTACACATATTCCCTCAGGTATAGACGCAGTGCCTCAAACTAATGCACAGATTCTCTCAGGTACTAATGCAGTGCCTCAGTATAATGGGTACTTGCCAGGTTCTTATGGCCTGGATTGGCCAGTGTTGGAAACAGGATGCTGGGCTTGATGGACCCTTGGTCTGACCCAGTATGGCATGTTCTTATGTTCTTATGATTGTGTATTTTATAATGATTTTTATTATATACAAAGAGTTTGGTTATGAGAATTTAATTTACATATTTTATTATGCATTTTGACTATGCATTTTTTAAATTATTCTAAACTGCATTGGTAAACTGTACTTGAGCTTATATATCACAGGAATGTGGTGAATATAAACTGAAAATTAGAATTAGAGAATCCAAAAGTGTGCACTAAAAGGTGAATTTTAAAAGCCCTACACATGGTCAAAGCCAGGAGATGTGCGCACAAGTCCAGCTGGTGTGCACGGAGCGGGTTTTATAAGCCGCCCATGCACGCGTGCATCAAGCACTAAGCGCACAAGTCAAAAGTTTAGAAAAAGGGACGGGCGTGGGCATGGTCTGGGCAGGGTGTGGGTGTGCTGGGGAAAGACCAAGTGATGTGCGAGTAAATACTTAATGCACACAGGCCCGCACCGGGGGTCCCCTGCCAGGAAACTTTACTGTTGCTATGGATGGCGTGTAAGTAAAAAAAACAAATAATAATCCAGGCTAGTCAACAGGGTTTTAAGGGCAGGGGCTAACAGGGGGAGGCTAATAAATTAGGGGGGTTTAGAAGTGCTCTCTCTACACTGGGAGAACTGGGAGCAAACTGGAAAAACTAGCTATGGCATCAGCGTGCGACCCTTTTAAAATTCCCCCACTTACGTGGTGGATGCAACATTTGCGCACGCATGCGCACGTCCATTTAAAATCATGCGCACAAGTACGCGAGTCCAGGCAATTTTATAACGTGCATGCATATACGCGCGGATGTTATAAAATGGACGCGAGCCAGCAAACGCGTGCACATGTGCGCCAGTATTAAAATTACCGTCTTCTCCCCCCAGCCCCATCTCTCCATGAACACCTCCACTTACACAGGAACAGCGCATACGCTCGTAAGTTTACCCACAGGAATACTTTTTGAAAATCACTCTTCTTATCCCACCCGTTTCCTCCATGTAGTTTTAATTCGCCTCTTTCTTGTCCCACCGAGATTCCCTGGGCTGAAGGTCCAGAACCCCACCTTCTCACATCGATTCATTGAGAAAAGAACAAACGCGTTGCCCGTGAAAGCCACCCCTCCGGAAATGTGAAGGCAATGGTGGCGTGCCGAGCAGGAAGGGGCTGCGGCTTTGGTGCACAGTCCATCCACCGCCTCATGCAGCGCTTAACGTGCCGGGCTGGAGTCGGTGTGCAGAGCTGAGCTGTCATGGTACCAAAGCTCGAAGGAGAGCGACCTCCAACCTTTAGACCTTGAGACGATATTCTCAATACCTTTATTTCAATATTGAAGTAAGACTGCAGGAAACTGCTTGAGAACGATAGTGCTGAGACTAAGTGAGGCTCTGCCTGGAGTGGCTGACACTTGTCATGTTGCCCTTGAGAAGCGTTGTTCATGAGTCGACCCCTTTGAAGCCCAGGCTCAGGGGCAGTAGGGAACTGGCGGGCAGTCACTAGGGAAAGAAAATGTATTCTGTAGCCTGAAGTAAAAAAAAAAAAAAATATATATATATATATAAAATCAAATCCAGAAACCCGCTGAAACCTCTCTCTGAAGTGTAGAAGGGAAAAGGCAGGTAATTGTACGTAGGAATCGGCAGGAATGACAAGCTAACAACCTGATTGCCATTTCCAATTACACGTATTATTTGAAAACAATGTTCAGGATTTCATTCCTGACAATGCAGGCAAGCTGCTGCCATAGAAACCACTGAAAAATAATAATAAGCTCCAACCAATGGCAAGTTTCCTTTCAGTGCTATCTTGGCTTGCAGTGGCCATTCTCAAAATCCGGCACAAAAAAAACCTACAAGTAAGGACAGACATTAGGAAGAGAGCAAATGAGAGAGGAAAAAACAGGTGAAAGAGTGCTCCAAGCCTTACATGTACTTTGGTAAAGAGCGCAGGCCATTTTTCTGCCTGGACTTCCACGAGCCCCGTAAAAAAAAACAGTGAAGAGAATTTTCAAAAGATGCGCCCGTGAAACATAGCATGTGCGTGCGTAAAACGGCATATGCACAAGTATATGGTATTTAAAAAAATGCAGAAACAACAGGAGTGGTACACAAAAAGACAAGAAGATAATAAATACATATAACATGAAATAAATATAAAAAAATAAAAAATGTGTTTAAAATAATCACAAATTTCATATCAGTAAAAACATAGATACATTAAAGGTCAAAAATCAAATGTAAAAATTAACAGTGATGGATCCAATACTCCTGACATGGCCATGTTTCATCAAAATGTCTGCATCAGGGGCAGGGGTGGTTTTATAATGAGGTAGGGTAAGGTGGCCGCTTCAGGTGGCAAAAAGTGCCCCCGAAATGCCTGGTGTCTGCCTCACCTTGCTTCCAAGAGGGCACTAAAATCAATCTCATGGAAGAAGAGGCCTTGAGGCGGAAGAGAGGAGGAGCCGCGGCTGGAAGAGCCGCACAGCTGAAGAGAGGAGGAGCCGCTGCAGGCCGGACAGCACGGCTGAAGAGAGGAGGAGCCGTGGCAGGCCAGACCGCACCACTGAAGAAAGGAGGAGCCGCACAGCTGAAGAGAAGAGGAGCCGCTGCAGGCCGGACAGCACGGCTGAAGAGAGGAGGAGCCGCGGCAGGCCAGACCGCATGGCTGAAGAGAGGAGGAGCCGTGGCTGGAAGAGCCGCACAGCTGAAGAGAGAAGGAGCCGTGGCAGGCCAGACCGCACCACTGAAGAAAGGAGGAGCCGTGGCTGGAGGAGCCGCACAGCTGAAGAGAGAAGGAGCCGTGGCAGGCCAGACCGCACCACCGAAGAAAGGAGGAGCCGCACAGCTGAAGAGAAGAGGAGCAGCGGCAGGCCGGACAGCACGGCTGAAGAGAGGAGGAGCCGCAGCAGGCTGGGCCGTGCAGCTAAAGAGGCGCAGGGACTGGGCCACATGGCCGAAGAGAAGCATGGTCCAAGCCAAAAGAGGAGTCATGTCCTCTCCACAATGAAGAGAGGAGACCTCCTTATGGTGTGAGAACTGAAGCTGCTTCTACTGACATCTTATTCTGGGAAGAGAAAAAAAAAGAGAGTGTGTATCAATGTGTATCATGTATCAATGTGTGTGAGCATGTGGAGGAGAGGGAGAACATGTAATATGTGTGTGTGTGTGATCCTGTGGGAGAAAGCATGTGTGTGATGTGGAGAGACAGCATATGTTTGTAATTGAGGGGGAGAGAACGTGGGTTTGCGTGTGTGATCATGGGGCTAGAGAGCGTGTGTATGAGAGCATGTGGGAGAGAGGGTGTTTGTATCAGAGCATGTGTGTGAGATCATTTGAAGGAGAGAGAGCATGTGCTTGTGTGGCGAGCATGTGGGAAAGAGAGGGTGTGTGGGTGTGAGAGAGAGAGCATGTGGGGAGAGAAAGTGCATTTATTTATTTATTTATTTATTTGGCATTTTTATATACCGATATTCTTGTAACAAGTTACAAATCACCTCGGTTTACATTCAAACAATAAACTTTGCACAAGGATGCAATACATTGAACAGGGAGATCAAGACTTGGATCCAAACAAACGGGGAAAAACAATTAGATAATTTGGTACGAGTATTACAGCTGAGGAACAAAAGATGGTATATCACTCCTCAGAGCGGCTTTCTTGTGATGTAGTTCAACAACGTTGCCTAATCTGAACCATAATGGTCATCCGAGTTGGGCATGTATGAACATGTGTGAGAAAGACAGTGTGTATGTATTGGAGAGTGTATGTAAGAGAGAGAAAGGAAACAGTTTGTGCATTGTCACCACTGTTTAGAAATATTTTATTAATATGATTTTACAATTATGATTAATATTTCTTGATTTTGTTTGATGTTTTACAAAGAACAGTAATGATGTTTTATGAGCAATGGTAATGTTTATGTTTTTCTATTGTTACACCACACACAGAGTCTTGCTGTGATTTGCAGTTCAGTTTTTGTCTGCACATTTCTATTTATATTTTACGGTCTCTTTATTCTGTATTTGGTGAGGGTCTGTTTGTATTTTGCATGTGTGGCTGAGGTGAGGTGCTCTGCCAGCATGTAGGTTCTGTGTAGGGATCTATAGCAGCTTGGCCTGTTCTGCTGTTCTGATAGGTGTATTGGTACCTTTTAGCCTGCTGTGATATTTGCAGTGGGCCTTTTCATAGGTAGGGCTGTCACTGACTGAGTGCTGGCAGTTAGTACTGTCTTGGTATGGGAGAACCAAGTCCACTCCCAACATTTTACAATATCTTTATACCATATGGGTTTCCAAGTCTTTTTTTTTTTTTTTTTTTTGCAGTTTTTTGGTTTTCACCACAGCAGTGCATGTAATTATCACAGTAACATATATATATTATATTTTTACCTTAGAGTGTCCTTTTGCAAGTAAAATCTATTGTTATAAATGCATAATTTTAAACTGTCTGTGAGGAAGTCAACTGGGGGGGGGAGGGGGTGCCAGGCTATAAGGTTCACCTAGGGTGCCTAATATCCTTGCACCGGCCCTGAATGAGACCACAGGGCCGGCGGCAGCTCAAGATTGGAAGCGGTCACTGGTGGATGAAAATCGGAAGAAGCCGTGGGGCCAGCGGTGGCTTCCATTCCACCAGCGGCTGAAGATTGAATGAGGCCGTCAGCAGTTCCCAATTCGCCAGCGGCTGAAGACTGAATGAGAGCATGGGGCCGCCCTTAGCTGAAGACTAAATGAGAGTATGGGGTCGCCCTTAGCTGAAGACTAAATGAGAGCATGGGGCCGCCCTTAGCTGAAGACTAAATGAGAGTATGGGGTCGCCCTTAGCTGAAGACTAAATGAGAGCATGGAGCCGCCCTTAGCTGAAGACTGAATGAGAGCATGGGGCCGCCCGCGGCTCAAGATTGGAAGAGGCCGCCGGTGGATGAAAATCGGAAGAAGCCACGGGGGTCGCCGGTGGCGTCTATTCCACCCATGGCTGAAGATTGAATGAGAGCATGGGGCCGCCCTTAGCTGAAGAATGAATGAGAGCATGGGGCCGCCCTTAGCTGAAGAATGAATGAGAGCTGGATGAAGTAGAGGCCCAACTGAAGTTTGACAGATAGCAGTCCTCATTCCCCTTAGATTGAGCCCTTGGGTGTTGGGGCCACCTGGACTTAGGCGCAGGACTCTGTGGAAGTGAAGATCAGTCGAGTAGAAGATGTGGCAAGCCAGCACTAAGACGAGAAGCGAAGTTTGAGTCTAGCAGCAGTCAGGGCAGGTGGCAGGCGATAAGGTCAGGTTCAGGCTGAGGTCAGAGGCAGACAGAGTCCGCTCAGAGACAAGATTCAGCCGTTTGTGCGATTTTTCCAGAGCACCCATTATTTCCCCTTTTAGCACACGAGATTTAGCTATTTCTGAGCATGCCGCCACATTTCAGTGGAAGGTGGAATACAGTCAGAACGGCAAACTAGCAGTGGTCAGTGGCATGGTGGAGGTCAAACAGCGTCAATGTCCAATCTGAAGTCAAAGCCAGAAGTCCATCTGAAGAGATGAAGACTGAAGGGGAGGTAGGAGGATGCAGAGCCACACAAGTGGGGAGAAGATGCTGAAAGCAGACGGAGAGGAAGACTGACCATGAAGGAGATGAAAACTCAACACAGACCAGATTGCCACAGGAAAGCAGGAGCAGGACACAGGAACATGAATCAGGAACAGAACACAGCAGGAAGTAGGAACCAGGATCACTAGGGCAAAGCACTACTCTCACAGAGTCGACCTCTTGCTGAGGTGAAGAGAGGCAAGTGAAGTGGACTTTTAAAATCACCGACCTGTGATGTCATCACCAGGTACCCTGGGCCTGTCCCACCATGGCCCCTTCATAGGAAGCTCAGTCGGATGCACTCACGCCTTTGGGAGGCCCGGTGAGCAGCATGGTCTGAGGGAGGCTGAGCGCGGCCCTGCTGCCTGCACCATCAGGGCCGCTGGCATCGGCTGGGATGGCCGCGAAGATGGCGGTGCATGATGGGCAGCTGTGCCTTGGCGCAAGATCCTCCCCCGGCGTTGAGGAACTTCGCATCAGGCCTAGGGCTGGAGGTAAGAGTGGTGGTCCGCGAGCCTGACCCATGGAGCGCCTAGCGCAACAATTTGAAGTTATCCAGATAAATAGAGCTTTATTTTTTCACTTTTCTGGCTATCTTACATACCTTGAAATGTCCAAAAAGTGCTACTTAGATGAACAAGAGGCGCTTTTCAAATGTATTCAACTAAGTGTTGCTGTTTAGCCACATAAATCGTTATTTATCCAGATAAATGCCACTCTTTTTCCGGATAAGTCAGAACGTGCACGGCTCACAGTTTTTACATCCACGAGCGTGTAGGCACGCATATGTCCTTGTATTTTAAAATCTGCACATATCATAAACCAAAATAGTAAATTACTGTGCACCCATATTCATGCACATATGGGCGCACACAAGCTGTTTTGAGTTATCTTCAGTGTGCGTAATTTACCTATGAACTTTTCTCTAAAAAAACAAAACAAAACGTTAACTGCCTCTTGTTGAGGTGTAGTTTAAAGTTTTTGAGAAATTGCTTATACCAAACTAATTTCAGACATAGCTTTGCTATGCACTCAGAGTTAACGAGCTGTTTGCATAATTTTGCATTGCAGTGAATTCATTAACTATTCATTTAAATACTGCATGGCGCACGTAAAGTCATGTGTGAAATGTGGCGGCATGCTCAGAGATAGCTAAATCTCGTGTGCTAAAAGGGGAAATAATGGGTGCTCTGGAAAAATCGCACAAACGGCTGGCGCAATTCTGCGTTGCTTAGCACATCAGCCTCAGAGTTTGAGAGAAAGGGATGAAGAGGACAGAAAGGGACGGGGTACAATGGTTTACTGTGAAAATATCCCTTTGAGACTGAAATGCAAAAACAGAGGAAGAAAAAAAGAAGAGACTAATGCTTAACTTCTGTTTCTTCTCTTTGATGGTTAGAGCACTAATTGACATTGAATAATTTGACTGGAGGAGGGTAAGCCCTGGACCCCCGTGATGTGCTCCCGGTTTCTTATCCAGGAGCTCTCACCAATTCCAGTCCACTCAGGCACTCTTGATTTCTTATAAAATAATTTAACAAGAAGTTCCCAGGAGACTCTCTCCAGCACATTACCGCACAGACCTTTCACCCAGACAGGACATTGCCTTGAATGCCTGGCAGTCGGGGGATTATTGCTGCGATAAACTTAAAATCTCTTTTAATTTTTAATATGATTTTTTTTTTTTTAAAGTAGAATGAAAAATCTGGAATGCTCTGAACAATTACGTTTGTGAAACAAGGCATTTCTAGGGGGGAATTAATTCCTTCTGTTTCAACCTACCAGGGCTGCTCAAAAATTGTAAGTGAATATTCTATTTATCTGCCAAATGTAATTATGAAAGAGCAAGGTGGAGTTGAGCAGATTGTAGTGAGTGAATGAGTTTCTTGCTACCCGTGCCATTTCAGAAGGCAAACCCTAGGAATAGGGGAGGGGAGACAACAGCACCTGGCCCTAGAGTAAGCAAGGACATTTATCCAATCAACAGTGTGCGGCCATTAATTAAAATGTTCTTGGGACAAATTGCTGCTCCTCCAGCACATTATTAATGATTTAGCATATCCTTGGGAGACACGTTAGCTTCAGACGGACAGTTTTGAGAAGGAAAATGGGGGAAAGCCAGCAGCATGAACAAGGCTAGGATTTTAACCCAGTGGAAAGCAAATTTATGTTTAGCTGATAAGATGATGTTTGGAGCTCTCTCGGGCCATCAACCGGTCTCTGAGTTGGACATTATTTTGGCTCCTCTAGGACCTTTCGTTCATTTTCTGCAGATTCGTTCATTCAGTTTCTATCTGCACTTCTATAGCTCAGACTGGAGAATAATAAAATAAAATGAATACAATAGGGCACAGCGCAACATTAACAGATACCACATCAGCAGCCTGTATCTAATGCGGTAGAGTAGACAGGGAGGAGTGCATGGGATAGTGAGAGGCGTGCATGATGATACCTTGAAGGCAACCGGCTTGGTGGCAGTGAGACTGAGGGTCCATTCTCGAGCCCAGCTTCTGCCTTAATAAGTCTCATTCAAAACTAATTCGGTGCCTATGAGAAAAATCTTTGTGGTATAAGAACATCTGTTGGGGGTGTTCTTAAAGTGCTTGTTGGAATTTCAAATTAAGCCTGTGATGGGTATTTGCTCAGCTATCTGGATACTTCAGTGGATTTTATCTTCTTTATTATTTTCAATTCATTTTGATTTTTATATGGTAGCCAACCAAGAATGCTTTACAAGCATATTCAGTAATTAATAGTGCAGTGGAAAACAGAGCAAGATTTCACACAATTACATATAAACAGGAAAAATGAAGATCACATTTAACCAGCCAATATGGCAAGGATGAAGAAATCTAAAATCAAACCAACTCGCCAACATCTAGCAGGACAGATAGTCTGAAACACAAAAACCATAAAGCATGGTTAACGACAGTGTCCTTAAGCCACCCTTTGATCGCAGCTCATGAACTGCTGCTGTCAGCCAAACCGGTTGAAATTTCTTATGGCTCTGACATCAGCTCTGGTGGCGATGAGGGCCTGCTATGAGATGTAGCCCCACCACAGTTGGAAAAATGGCCACAGGATGATAAGCCCTGGATATTCTCTGGGTCCCAAAACAACCTATAAAGAATTTACTGTATCCCAAAACAGACATTCCCTAGGAACCCCCTATGAACTTCGTAAGTTGAGCATTTTCTGGGTCACTCATTTACTCCAGTGGACTTTGGGCCAGATTTTTAAAGGGTTACGCACGCCAGGCCTATTTTAAAAAGGCCCGGCGATGTGCGTAAAGCCCCGGGACGCGTGTAAGTCCCGGGGCTAGAAGTCTTTGACAGAGCGGCCATTGCCGCTGTGTCGGAGGATCGTGTGCCGGCAGCCTGCTGTGCGCGCAACTCGTGCCTGCCCAGAGGCAGGCGCAAAAGGTAAGACAGGACAGGGAGGGTTAGAGTAGGGCTAGGGGAAGGGGTGGGAAGGTCAGGCTAGGGGGGAAGGGAAGTTCTCTCACAGGCCGCGCTGATTTTGGAGTGGCCTGGGAGGGAATGGGGGAAGGCAGCCACGGCTCGGCTCGCGCAAGGTGCACAATTGTGCACCCCCTTGTGCACGCCGATCCCTGATTCTATAACACGCGCCCGCCTGCATGTTATAAAATCGGGCATACGTGTGCGCGTGCCGGGTAGCGCGCGCACATGTAGGCCGCGCGCGTGCTTCTTTTAAAATCTACCCCTTTGTGTTTATTGGAGCATTATTAGGCCCCACCCCCTAAAGAACTTGGCGTGCACTCATTGGAACTGCGCGTGGATCTCAGAATGGATGCAGAATCCATATCAGGGAAAAAGTGAGAAAGCCGTTGCCTAGGATAGTCAGCAAGCGTCAGCGGAGTCAGTGTGCAGCCATAATAAGTTTAAAGCATATTCATTTTACCCTATGTTTTATGTATTCCTTATTTATTAATGTACACTGTTGACTGTTAATTGTTCTAATTGTTCTATGTACACCATATATATGGTAATTCTAATGCTGGTTATCTGTAAACCGGAGCGATATGTACTAGTACATGATCTTCTGTATATAAAGTCCTTAAATAAATAAATAAATAAATAAATAAATAAATAAATTTTTTGAAAGAAACTGTGGACTGCTTGGTATTTCCTCAATTCCTTTTAAAAAAGAGTTTGAAAAATATTTTCCTAAAAGCAGCAATTGAATGTGGGCAGGGAAAATGAGAAAGAAGGTGGGGTGAATAAATACGAGTTATGGCAGATGAGCCACAGCGAATCCTCCACACAGTCTTCAAGAAAAGCTTAAAAGAAATGAGAAAAAGGGCTTCTAACCAGCACTTTCCCGCTACCAAGAAGCAAATCTACGTAGCAGTGAGCAAGTCAGTCACCTGTGTGTGTTTTGGGAACAATTCAGCTATCTGCATAGAGCTATATTCTGCTAAACTCAAGCCTCCATGTACACAAACCCCAGGCTCACCTGCCAAGCCACACCATTTCCCTGTAAGAAGGCTGAAGAATTGTTCTGGATCTGCAGTAATGATCACAGTTAAAAGGCGTTTGCTGACATGAGTCAGAGCGATGACTTGAAAGGTCATTAATACCAAACAGGTTCTTTCTAACTGGGAAGAGAAAACCCTTGTCATGTCTCCTGGATGAGGCTTGCTTTAAAATGTACCAGCTTGACTCCAGAAATTGAAGAGGCTGGGATCACAACACAAACAGAGAGAACAGAGTGGAAAAAGGGAAAAAAAAAAAAAAGCCCATCAGGTTCCCCCCCATTATTTTAAAAAGAAAGAAACACGCGCAAAAAAAAAAAAAAGGAGGAGACCCTAAGAGCAAATCATCCAAGGACATCAGAGGTCAACACTGACCGGGCAATTCTGCTTCTTACCCACTGAGCTGACTTGGGAGCATCCCCTTGACCTCTGACTCTTAGGAAGACTTTCCTACCTTTCCCCCTAGCATTCGTGTGGCCTTCATATTCCTTCATCTTGTATCCAGTAATTCTGAATCATTGCGATAGGTTCCCCATGAATGCTCAGGACAGTCACAATTTTAGAAAACACAGCCAGCGTCCCCATTGAAAGCTAATTTTGCTTTTAAGATCCCAGTTTTAGCCATTCGTGGCCAGGCTTCATCATTGAATGTCTCCTAGTTAGCCTCCTAATTTGCAGATTTTCAGTGGGGGTTTTTTTGTTTTTGTTTTTTTAAGAATATCCTTGAACCCACTTCCCTTTTTGCTCATAAACTTTTGATTGTTATTCTGGCTTGCAACTAATGGCATTTGCTTGCTGTGCTCGCCTGAAAGGTGTCCTGAGTTTTTCTTCTGCCAGTATTTCACAAACAAATTATATTAGGTAACACATTTTTTAGGGGAACTCCTTTGGGTACTACTGAGGCTGGACACGCTCGTTGTAATTCTTTGGGAGGGGGGGAAGAGGAGGAAGTTTTCTCCAGATAGGAGGGGAACAACTGCAAATACCTGCAGCAGCTGGATGTTGTCCACTTTGTGGTGTCACAAAAGGCAAAATATCAAATAAATAAAATAAAAAACCCAACAAAACACCTAATTCTCGGCTCAAAAGGATCTGACTCAGAGTCACTCCAATAATGTATTTATTTAATTTATATTCCACATAGCTAATAAAATTTACAATAGAAGCGGCTTACAGATTTAACATACATAATAAAATCCAACATAAAAACCAATTACCAAACAATACAACATTACATATACAGACTACCACCTCCCACAAGACCCCACCCCTCCCTAAATCTTAATCCCAATTCTCCACCGCATCAAAATAATGCTCTGCACACACAGATTTGTTGTTGCAATCAATAAAGGTTTACTGAAGCAAAAATGTAAAGTAGGAAGACATAACAAAAATCCTCTCCCAGAATTACAGTCTCCCGCAATTATGCAGGCCAGCAAAAATACACAATACAGATCAGCAGCGGAGCTCCCATGTGTCCCCCGGGGTCCTCCCAGAACCACTGTGGACCCCTCAGTTACTCTTATAGATTCTCCCATGTACCTGCAAAAGATTTCAGCCTGAGTAAAAGCCGATGCTGTCTTTTTCCTGGGACAGACACCCGCTAAAGGTTGCAGTCAAACACCTTCCCTTCTCCAGAGAAATCAGAACCCAGCTGACAAGCTGTGGAGTTCTAGTGCTCCATTAGAAATTCTTCGTCTCCAAAAAAACCCACTGTCAACAAGTTCTCCAAGATGGTCAGGTTTTCTTCCCAGTGAAGAATTAAAGGGAGGGGGGACTCTTCCAACTCACAAAGTTAGCATGAAAAATACAAAGGAGCAGGCGCACCATGTCTGTGTGGCAAGATAAGCAGCTTTTTCTCACGGAGAAAATGAGAAGCTGGAAAACATCTCCAGAGAGCTGGTCCATAACCACACTGCCCGTCCACATTCCAGATCAACTGCTACCCCAAAGGCTGCTCCAAGGTTCCTCAATGTCTTCCTTCCAGACTTCTTTTCCTATAGACTCATTAAGAACATAAGAACATAAGAAAATGCCATACTGGGTCAGACCAAGGGTCCATCAAGCCCAGCATCCTGTTTCCAACAGTGGCCAATCCAGGCCATAAGAACCTGGCAAGTACCCAAAAACTAAGTCTATTCCATGTAACCATTGCTAATGGCAGTGGCTATTCTCTAAGTGAACTTAATAGCAGGTAATGGACTTCTCCTCCAAGAACTTATCCAATCCTTTTTTAAACACAGCTATATTAACTGCACTAACCACATCCTCCGGCAACAAATTCCAGAGTCTAATTGTGCGTTGAGTAAAAAAGAACTTTCTCCGATTAGTTTTAAATGTGCCCCATGCTAACTTCATGGAGTGCCCCCTAGTCTTTCTACTATCCGAAAGAGTAAATAACCGATTCACATCTACCCGTTCTAGACCTCTCATGATTTTAAACACCTCTATCATATCCCCCCTCAGTCGTCTCTTCTCCAAGCTGAAAAGTCCTAACCTCTTTAGTCTTTCCTCATAGGAGAGTTGTTTCCATTCCCCTTATCATTTTGGTAGCCCTTCTCTGTACCTTCTCCATCGCAATTATATCTTTTTTGAGATGCGGCGACCAGAATTGTACACAGTATTCAAGGTGCGGTCTCACCATGGAGCGATACAGAGGCATTATGACATTTTCCGTTTTATTCACCATTCCCTTTCTAATAATTCCCAACATTCTGTTTGCTTTTTTGACTGCCGCAGCACACTGTACCGACGATTTCAATGTGTTATCCACTATGACACCTAGATCTCTTTCTGGGTTGTAGCACCTAATATGGAACCCAACATTGTTGTAATTATAGCATGGGTTATTTTTCCCTATATGCATCACCTTGCACTTATCCACATTAATTTCATCTGCCATTTGGATGCCCAATTTTCCAGTCTCACAAGGTCTTCCTGCAATTTATCACAATCTGCTTGTGATTTAACTACTCTGAACAATTTTGTGTCATCTGCAAATTTGATTATCTCACTCGTCGTATTTCTTTCCATATCATTTATAAATATATTGAAAAGGTAAGGGTCCTCCATAAGAATGGATTATGCAATGAACTTTACGCCTCCAAAATACGCTTGATACAAGCATACAACACGAGGGAATAAAATAAAGCCTGTTTTTAATTGTTATGAATAACCAGGGAAAAATATTTTCTCAGCCACTCAAAATAATCATAACATAAGAAAATTACAACAACTACTACTACTACAACTTATCATCTCTAAAGTGCTAGCAGACATTTGCAGTGTTGTACTACCAATACTCCGAAGAGACAGGCCCTGCTCCATGGAGCCTGCATTCCTATCCAGTCTTAGGGATCCACAGGGCCATTTATTACATTTCACAACCAAGCATATTTTCTGAGGAGTTTTAGATAGTAAATCAGTTGAGAAGACATGCCGTCTGGTTCAGGAAGACAGTCACATAAGGGCACCGTTGGCTTTCATGGACCAAGTTAAAAAAAAAAATTGCAGAACTCCAAGATTAATACACATGATTACAGTGAGCCCTCTCCTTCCATAGGGGGATGCTGTCATTATTATTATTATAGGTATGTACGATACTGAGATCCTTCCAGAGGGAGTGCTGTCATTATTATTATTATAGGTATGTACGATACTGAGATCCTTCCAGAGGGGGTGCTGTCATTATTATTATTATAGGTAAGTACGATACTGAGATCTTTCCAGAGGCGGGCACTGTCATTATTATTATTATAAGTATGTACGATACTGAGATCCTTCCAGAGGGGTTGCTGTCATTATTATTATTATAGGTATGTACGATACTGAGATCCTTCCAGAGGGGGTGCTGTCATTATTATTATTATAGGTATGTACGATACTGAGATCCTTCCAGAGGGGGTGCTGTCATTATTATTATTATAAGTATGTACGATACTGAGATCCTTCCAGAGGGGTTGCTGTCATTATTATTATTATAGGTATGTACGATACTGAGATCTTTCCAGAGGGGGGCGCTGTCATTATTATTATTATAAGTATGTACGATACTGAGATCCTTCCAGAGGGGGGCACTGTCATTATTATTATTATAAGTATGTACGATACTGAGATCTTTCCAGAGGGGTTGCTGTCATTATTATTATTATAAGTATGTACGATACTGAGATCCTTCCAGAGGGGGGCACTGTCATTATTATTATTATAAGTATGTACGATACTGAGATCCTTCCAGAGGGGGGCACTGTCATTATTATTATTATAAGTATGTACGATACTGAGATCCTTCCAGAGGGGGGCACTGTCATTATTATTATTATAAGTATGTACGATACTGAGATCTTTCCAGAGGGGTTTGCTGTCATTATTATTATTATAAGTATGTACGATACTGAGATCCTTCCAGAGGGGTTGCTGTCATTATTATTATTATAAGTATGTACGATACTGAGATCTTTCCAGAGGGGGGCACTGTCATTATTATTATTATAAGTATGTACGATACTGAGATCCTTCCAGAGGGGTTGCTGTCATTATTATTATTATAGGTATGTACGATACTGAGATCCTTCCAGAGGGGGTGCTGTCATTATTATTATTATTATAGGTATGCACGATACTGAGATCCTTCCAGAGGGGTTGCTGTCATTATTATTATTATAGGTATGTACGATACTGAGATCTTTCCAGAGGGGTTGCTGTCATTATTATTATTATAGGTATGTACGATACTGAGATCCTTCCAGAGGGGTTGCTGTCATTATTATTATTATAGGTATGTACGATACTGAGATCCTTCCAGAGGGGTTGCTGTCATTATTATTATTATAGGTATGTACGATACTGAGATCCTTCCAGAGGGGTTGCTGTCATTATTATTATTATAGGTATGTACGATACTGAGATCCTTCCAGAGGGGGTGCTGTCATTATTATTATTATTATAGGTATGTACGATACTGAGATCCTTCCAGAGGGGGTTGCTGTCATTATTATTATTATAGGTATGTACGATACTGAGATCCTTCCAGAGGGGGTGCTGTCATTATTATTATTATTATAGGTATGTACGATACTGAGATCCTTCCAGAGGGGTTGCTGTCATTATTATTATTATAGGTATGTACGATACTGAGATCCTTCCAGAGGGGGTGCTGTCATTATTATTATTATAGGTATGTACGATACTGAGATCTTTCCAGAGGGGGCGCTGTCATTATTATTATTATAAGTATGTACGATACTGAGATCCTTCCAGAGGGGGTGCTGTCATTATTATTATTATAGGTATGTACAATACTGAGATCCTTCCAGAGGGGGTGCTGTCATTATTATTATTATAGGTATGTACGATACTGAGATCTTTCCAGAGGGGGGCACTGTCATTATTATAAGTATGTACGATACTGAGATCCTTCCAGAGGGGTTGCTGTCATTATTATTATTATAGGTATGTACGATACTGAGATCCTTCCAGAGGGGGTGCTGTCATTATTATTATTATAGGTATGTACGATACTGAGATCCTTCCAGAGGGGGTGCTGTCATTATTATTATTATTATAGGTATGTACGATACTGAGATCCTTCCAGAGGGGGTGCTGTCATTATTATTATTATAGGTATGTACGATACTGAGATCTTTCCAGAGGGGGGCACTGTCATTATTATAAGTATGTACGATACTGAGATCCTTCCAGAGGGGTTGCTGTCATTATTATTATTATAGGTATGTACGATACTGAGATCCTTCCAGAGGGGGTGCTGTCATTATTATTATTATAGGTATGTACGATACTGAGATCCTTCCAGAGGGGGTGCTGTCATTATTATTATTGTAGGTATGTACGATACTGAGATCCTTCCAGAGGGGGTGCTGTCATTATTATTATTATAGGTATGTACGATACTGAGATCTTTCCAGAGGGGGGCGCTGTCATTATTATTATTATAAGTATGTACGATACTGAGATCCTTCCAAAGGGGTTGCTGTCATTATTATTATTATAGGTATGTACGATACTGAGATCCTTCCAGAGGGGTTGCTGTCATTATTATTATTATAGGTGTGTACGATACTGAGATCCTTCCAGAGGGGGTGCTGTCATTATTATTATTATTATAGGTATGTACGATACTGAGATCCTTCCAGAGGGGGTGCTGTCATTATTATTATTATTATAGGTATGTACAATACTGAGATCCTTCCAGAGGGGGTGCTGTCATTATTATTATTATTATAGGTATGTACGATACTGAGATCCTTCCAGAGGGGGGCACTGTCATTATTATTATTATAGGTATGTACGATACTGAGATCCTTCCAGAGGGGGTGCTGTCATTATTATTATTATTATAGGTATGTACGATACTGAGATCTGATCAAAGTTCTTTAATCATGCGCTCCAAGTAACAGCAAATAGCAACAGGCAGCTAGGAGTTTTATTGCATCCAACCATCTTAGACATTGCTCCAAAACCAATACAACCCTGTGAACCCCGAAAAGCACGAGAAATCCTTTGAGTGCTTTACAATAGATCTAAATATTTAGAGGGGCTTGTTCAATTCATCCAGCTGGTGGTTCATTTGGAAGCTTGAGCAGGTCCAGACTTGGGGGTAAAAGTCCACCAGGGTCCTACCTACACTGTACAGAACTGACAGTGACCAGAACTTGAGATTTAGGTCACTTTCAACGGGATAACATTGAAAAGCACTTAGAAATACATGCAAAAGGCGTGGGATTCACTTCCTTCCATCTTATGAAGCAAGAGAAGTGAATTTCCAAGATTTGACCTTCAATGTCATCAGTAAGGACTCTCATTACTGCCTATGATAATTAAGGATGTGTACAAAAAAAAGTGAATGACTTATTTAGCAACTGTTTGGTATATTCACTACACTATTTCCCATATGGGCTAACAGAAATATTTCCATCATCTTTTTTTAAACAAGCAAGCAAGCAAACATAAATCCCCCCAAAAGCTGCAAATAGTAATTTTCTTGTCCAGTTTTCATGGTTCAGTTTTAAAATGTTCCTATTAAAGTCTATGGCAAAAAATAAAAGAAGGAGGAAAGATTTTCTGAAAATATTTTTCACGTGGGCATAAGGCCTTTTGTTTCTGTATTGGTTTCTGCTCATTTCCAGTGCTAGTCTTCAGTGTATGCTTTGGGGGTAATATCTGTGATCCTGTGGAGCAGCAAGTCATATTACTACATTTGGTAGCACATCTGTACTGTATCTTACCAACCAGTCTAATGTGGCTACATAGGAGATTTAAGAACATAAGAAGCTGCCATACTGGATCAGACTGAGGGTCCAGAAAGTCCAGTATCCTGTTTCCAACAGTGGCCTATCCAGGTTACAGGTACCTGGCAAGTACCCAAACATTAAGTAGCTCCCATGCTACTGATGCCAGTAATAGCAGTGGCTACTCCATAAGTCAAATTGATTAATAACAGTTAATGGACTTCTCTAGGAACTTATCCAAATCTTTTTTAAACCCAGAAACACTAACTGCGCTAAACATGAGTGAAAAAGAATGTTCTCTAATTTGTTTTAAATGTGCTACTTGCTAACTTCATGGAATGCCCCCTAGTCCTTCTATTATCTGAAAGAGTAAATAACTGATTCACATTTACCCATTCCAGACCTCTAATTTTCAAGCCATAGGTGCTACAGTAGTAGACTGATAGTGCTTCTCATGAGCTCTGAATACTGGTGTCTGTAAAGATAAAAAAAAAAAAAAAAGCTTATAGAATAGCCTACATAATATCACATATTTATTGATGTTTTTTCTCAGGCTACATGTATTTTTCTGTATATGCTGTCTTTCTATGTGGAAAACACTTAAAAGAAAAGACTGTAAAATTGAAAAGTCATCCTGACATTTTTCTCCAAAATAAAGCTGTGCTCTTGCTGTTGTTGCAAAGGTGCTACCTAAACACTCAACTGTAAACAAATCTGGAAAAGAAGAAAAAAATAAGACTAGAAGCAAAGGATGAATAGAAAGTAGTTCAAGCAGAAGACACATTTAATGACAGAACATTTCTCCTGTGCTTGTTTCCTTCTTCCATCCAGGAAGAGATGGCTGTGTCTGTCCGATGGGGGTGGGAGGAGGAAGATGATGACAATAAAGCACAAAAGCCCTAGTTTTCCCCCCTCTGAAGTTGGTTTTTCTCATAAACTGTGAGTCCAGCTGGCTCCTACCCCAACACACGAGACCAAAGCTGCTAGAAGGCTTCATCTGCACCTGCCTGGTCTTCCCCGGCTCCCCTCCTATCATTCAGTCAGGAAATTGCAAACCTTGGGGCTCCCTACAGAATCCCACATCAGTGCTACCTTGAATCCAAACCAGCAGGCCCGGAGGCCAAGGAAAGGCTTGAGAGAGCCTTCCCAGATCTGCTGGTGTCATGGCACCCACACCTGGCTCTGGGCACAGACCTCCTACTCAGCAGTGCACATCACTGGCCCTGAGCCATTTGAGCAGCCGAAGAAGTGTGAATCTCTAAACTTGTGCAGAATATTCACCAGGGGGGGGAGGAGGCAACCTTGGTCCCTGAGTGCCTTGCAGCCGGGTCCAGTTTTCAGGATATCCACAATGAATATGCATGAAATAGATCTATGTGCATTGCTTCTGCTGTATGCAAATAAGTCTCATGCATAATTCATTGTGCATATCCTGAAAACCAGACTTTGAGTAAGCACTCTGAGGGCCAGAGTTGCCTATTTCTGATATACTCCTTCAGCTCTGTTTTAGCTATAAATACATCTTAGTTCAAGGAAAATATCACTAAAGTCTTTATTTCAAAGACTGTGATTATATTACCTGAAATCAAGTGAAGAAACAATGGCACTCCCTGTGCACAATTCCACTCCTTTTACCAAAAGGTTTCTAGACAATATTTTTTGCAGGAAATAATTTAAACCTTTTCTAGCAGCTCCATTTACTCAATGCAGTTCATTAAAACCTTGAATTAACATTTGCAGCATTAACATTTGGTTGGATAAGGGCGCTATATAAAAAAAAACCCCACAATAAAGAAAACTTGAGATCTACCAATAAATGCTGATTGTTTGTCATAGTGGGATAAGGTGATAATTTAATGAAACATTACGGTGGAACTGACCCTGTCTCCTGGCTCATAGGAAGCTGTTAACTAAAAGTACATAATAGACTTTGGACTGCTTGCAGACAATAACAGTAACCCCATGTGAACAAAAATGCATTTATTTTATGTGCATATTTACACACACTGTCATGTTCTAAAGATTTCAGTACATAAATGCCCATACATCTTTCCCTTCATGCATATGCACAGGTTTATAATATGTAAATCATGTAGATCTACAGATGCCCGATGCCGTTTTATCCAGTGGAAAAAAAAAATAGGCGAACCATCTCGATAAACTTTGGGGGGGGGGGGGGGGGGGGGGGGGGGGAGGTTAACTTAGAAATTCTACCTATCTGAGGGATTGTCTCCTAGATGCCAGGAGGAAATTCCTCCATCTTCCTACCCCCCAAAGCCCACCCATTGGCACGAATCCAGCAGAGAACAACCTGACCTGGGACTCCCTTATAGAAAAACAACTTTGACCAGTAGCCTGGTGTTAGTTGGGTTTCCTGATTACTATTCTTCTAGCAGGAGAACTCACCCTCTCTCTAATCAGCTTTCTGTAAGCTGAAAAGGGAAACCTTATTCATAACTCGGTTAGGGACTACTGTCTTAAGAAACTTCTTAGATAAAATAGCTCATTTTACATTATTGATGTCTAAGAAAGAAAGAAAAAAAAATAGCAACCTAAAGGAAGCAAGGCAAACTAACTTAAATATCTATTTTATTGCGTTTCTTGTAAAATCTGAAAATACTGTCATCAGTGCTGCACAAAATCACCTGCAGTGCAAGTTGTGAAAGAATTTATTACTAGCACTGCAAATAAGCATAAAGACCTTCAAAAGTAAGAGAGCAAGCAGAGGAAAATGAATATTTGATATCAGCGGGGACACAGAGGCCCTTTGAAGGCATTTAAATATATTGCAAAACTATAAGCAGCGAGCAGGACTTGGAATGATAAGGAAAGTTTGTTGAAGGAAGCCCTTTTTTTTTTTTTTTTAGCTTATTAGAGACTAAGGGGGAAGCTGAAAACGAGGGAAAGAGGAGAGAAGGGGGAAAGAGGATGTGAAGGAAGAGACGTGAGTTGTGATGGGGGGGGGGGGAGAGGAAAACAGTGAAGGAAACGGAAGAGCTGAGAGAGAAGGGGTAACTGGCTGGGGCATTGGGGGGTGGGGAGAGAGATAGTTCTGACTGAGAGAAGAGGGGGGTAAGGAAGGGCATGGAGGGAAAACATCTTAATGAGGGGGGAAGAGTGTCGTCACCGCTGAAGCAAAGAGAAAGCAAGGGGGCACATTCAGGATGTTGCTCAGCCGGCAGAGGAGGAATTGAGGGAAGCAGGGAGAGCCCGGCAGCCTTCAGAAGCGATCAGCAGTGGGCAGAGACTCTGGAATAAAGTTTTCTGTAAATACGGACTTTCCGCCGGTTATTGGCCTCGGAAAGAGGGCCGGGTGCTGCTTTAGCGTTCATGTGGGACGTCGCTCCCGGAGGAGAAGGGGTTAAGGGAAGAAGTAGTGAGAAGGTTTGCCGGGGTCTGGCGTTTTATTAAGTGCCTGGCTTCACTCTTAGCCACCCTTAAGAAGCAACTGTTTACTCGGCAGCGATCAATTTATCAAAGTAATCAATTTCACACACTTTCACGTCCTAGCCCTTTCCTGTTTGGCGAGCAGCGCTCTCTCTCTCTCCATTCATTCACACGTCCGTCTCTCGTGAAATAGGCGCACAATCAGGGCACTTCTTCGGCATCCAGTGACCACCTGCCCATCCCCCCCGGAAAGCCTGGCAGAGTGCCCCGCGCTCCCGCCTCGCCCTGCCGCTCTTACCTTCCCAACGTGACCCCCTCACTCCATCGCCTTCACTCCGCCACTTTTTTTTTTCTTTTTTACTTTCCTGTACAATTATCCATCAGCCGAAGACGGGGTTGGGAGCTTCTCTTCCTCGGGAGCAGCCGCTCGGGCGCCTGCTGAAGCTGTAGAGCAGGAGGATCGGCAGCACAGGTTGCTGGTACCGACCCCTCCCCCTCCCTCGCCAGCTCCAGTCCTCAGCCGAGCTCGGGCAGCCTGGGCAATGCACAGAGAGAGAGAGAGAGAGAGACTGTGCGAGCGCGCGCGTGTGTGTGTGAGAGAGAGAGAGACTGTGCGAGCGCGCGCGTGTGTGTGTGAGAGAGAGAGAGTGCGTCTGAGCAGGGGGGGGGGGGGGGGGGCAGGGAATGTGTGTGTGTGAGTGCGGGGAAACAGCGAGCCAGAAAGCGAGAGCTCGGCCCCTGCTGGAGGCTTTGAGAATGCACAGGGGCCAAGCGGCCAGCCCAACTTTTTTTTGCGGACAGGTGAAAAGCAGGGGAAGGGGGAAGGGGGGGTCGGGGGAGGGAGTGTGAGCGCGTCGGCTTGGATACCACCAGGCGAGCTGCTCTGCAAGCCCCTCACTGATGATATCCGGGAGGGCTGCCAGCGCCGCCCGACACCGTCACTGTTTTTCGCCCTTCGCCCCCCCTAACAACCACCGATGTCAAGCAACCAAATGGGCAGAGGCCAGCGCTGGAAATGCTTTGCAGCTGGCGCGTTTGCCTTTGTAGGAAACCGCTGCAAGTGTTCGTCCTTTCTCTTCCCCGTCGCTTTTCCTCCTTCTTCCCGGGCAGTTGTGAAATCCGATCACTTGCACTTGGTCTGCCTCGGCACCACCGCTGGTACCCATCGGAGGAGAAGGTGGAGGCTTTTATTCTATTTCACAGATTTGTACTGCTTTGGAATCCTCCCTCACCGAGAAACTTTTAGGAAAATGGCAAACTGGAGGTCTAAGGGACGGCGGGCAGCACTCACTCACACGCATGCCAGGCAGCTACTGTAAGTGATGCCCGCCCGCTGCACGAAGGAAGAGGCAAGGGCTCTGCATCCGAACCCCGCAGCGGGGAATAAATGCGGAGAGGCGCTAGACCTGCCCTGGACTGCACCCCCCAGCATTACGCGTCCACTCCTACATCGCTCTGTACCGCCGAAATGCAAGCGATTCCTGCTGGACAGGGCTGTCCGCTGAGGCAGACGGGAGAGTAAGGGGCTGAAGGTGCGATAATGCGTTTATTGTGCAGTAACAGTACTCACCACCTGGAAAATGCCTCCCACTTATGTACTATTTACCACTCACTCTGCACAGGTTGTGGTACCTGATGGTACCACAGTTATAAGTGAACACAATCCCATCTGCGCAAACATAGGTCATGGGCAAGCTATTTAGCCATTCACTCTCACTGGCCGATGCAATAAGACGCACATTAAAACGGGGCTCGTACTGAGCACCCGTTTTCCTAACGCGCATAAGCCACATCCGCTGGACGCCCGGTGCAATATATAAATTTATTTATTTATTTATTTATATTTACCAACATTCGATTTGACATATCACAGCGGTTTACATTCAGGTACTGTAGGTATTTTCCTATCCCCATAAATGAGGGGCTGTGTAAAAAAAAAAATGACACGCTAGGGAAGAACTGCGCGTCCCTAGCGCTCAAATGCATCAGGCGCCCACAACTGCAATGGCGTTCAATACCAGCGTCCATTTTTATCCCGCTTCTTCTGGCCGATTTTGCTGTAGTTACTGAAGACGCCCCATAGCTAAGCACCCCTTGCTATTGTGCGCCCAGAAATGTTATTTTTAAATCAAGCCCATATACCTTTATTTTTAAACACCACAAGCAGTAAATTTAAGTGTCACAAAGATACTAATTAGGAGGAAGCACAGAGGACTGTATCTTGTCATTTCTCACAGATTTACTTAATGCCACCTCCGGGGTTAGAGTTAAATTTGCCGCATTAAAAAGTGTGCATTGGGCACCCGACGACTTTCTGCGTGTGATGAGAGCTGTCGGCTATGCATTTGTTTGGGCGCTCGTTTTGGATGCACTAATCTCCTTACTGCATCGGGTGCTAGTCTAGCGCATCCAAAATGCACGCCCAACCACATGTTAACCTGTGCGCTATGCTGGGCACACTTTATTGCATCGGCCTCTCAATGTATTACAGAGGATAGTAGTAATAGTAGTAATATTAAAGCATGGCATCTGGTACGGTGTTTACTGTGGGCTTACGTCATTCACCTAGAGGGCAACGTTAAGTGCACATTGCAACAGGTTTTAAAAGGGCACGCCTGACAGAAAGACATCTTACCCAGACATAGCAGCAAAGGAAAGAGAGAGAGACAGAGTGAGTGAGAGAAAGGGTGCAAAGAGAAAATTGGAGGAAGGAAGTCAAGAATAGCAAGGGAAATAGGACGAATGCCCTTAAAAATCACCACTGCAGAGGAGGCAGTGCAGAGTTAGGTTTGCTAGGCCTTCAGCTTGTTTCTGTCCCCAATAAAGGTTGGACGGGAAGCAATTGGTCAGGGCTGAATCTAGGGATGTTCGGAGCCCAGGGAAAATCTGCTCTGTGGGGCTTCATCTCCCAGAAGCTGGGGTCCTCTGTGCTCCTTATCCTCCCTCCCTGCCCACCCTTTGAGATATTTTGCTTTTCTATTGTTTACATTGGGAGTGGCTCCCCTTGTAGAGCCAGCAGCCTGGGAGCACAAGGCCCTGGCTCCTCCCTGAAATGCATTCCAAGCCAGCAGCAAGTGAGGGCTGGCAGAAGGAACAGAAGCAGTAGAGGTTCAGAGCAGGCCATGAATCCGAAGGTGGCACCAGGAAGAAGAGCCCTGCAGAGGAGGGGAGAGATGCAGCAGCGTCGGGCCATGGAGTCAGTCAGAGGCCCCAGAAGTAGTGATGGGAGCATGCTGCACAGCTCTGCCGTAATCAGCTCCATGCCACCAGTTCTCCCAGGGTGGTGTCGGGGGGGGGGGGGGGGGCACGATGACTATGGCAGTGCAGGGCCCTCTAAAACTCGGGACCCGGAGCAATCACTCGTAACAATGGCTTTGCCGCTGCTGCAAGACTGACCCTGCACCTTTTCTGTACATGGATGGAATAAAGTTGGTACATGAAGCCAGGCCATACGATCTCTGGTCTGTGGTGAAGTATATGCGGTGTGGATTAATGCACTCCCTCAGGCAGCTAGAACCCCTCTGTAACACGCTATCAGGAAACCTTACCAGTGTTAAGGTAAAGCACCTGTACGCCTCTGCCAGGATCTCATCTTTTGTCCTATTTCTGCGCCGGCTTCCTGTGAAGACATGGAACAATCACGTCGTACTCAGAGCTGAGGATTTCAAGAAAAAGTGTGGCATCCTATGATTCTGGAATATTCCCTGGCAGATTCTGGGGTGAAAATTATACCTAGGTCTTCAGTTCACTACAGCTATAGAATATAGGGAAGAATCCTCTGTCTCAGTGTCCCTAAGGAAAGGGAAGTAGTCTGGCCAGCAAATTGCAGCAAATGTTTCAGTTTGCTTCCAAATCCCAAATTATGATGGCGCACTCTATTTTCATAGGACTGTGGGGGGGGGGGGGGTCCTTCTATGCACTAAAATGAACGAGAGCGCCGAGTCCTTAATGCTCTCCCCTCAGATGGTCATAGATGTAGCCTATCAACCACATAGGGATGAGAAAACTCACAGGGACGTGCTTTATAGATCACAGAGGAATATGATTTCCGTGGATCTGGCCTGTGAATTACACATAGAGATCACGCAGCAGTTACACAGGTGCAGTTTATGGATCATGTTGAAATGCAGCTTGAGGCCTGGATGCTGGCAAATGAAGATAGTGCGATGATGGTGAAAAGGGTGTAGAGTGTTTGGATCAGGAAGGGATTGTGAGATGTCTGTGCTTCTCGGAATCAAATCCAGCAAGAGAAGCTACTTTTGAAGTTTTGTTCTGTGCTCTGAGCAATGTGAGACCAGGAGAGTGGAGGAGTAGCCTAATGGTTAGTGCAGTGGGCTGTAAAGCAGGGAAGCCAGAGCTCAAATCCCCCCTGTTACTTCCTGTAACCACGGGTAAATTACTTCATCCTCCATTGCCTCAGATACAAACTTAGATATTAAACCCTTTGGGGATAGGGAAATGCCTACAGCACCTGAATATAATCCAGTGTTGAAAGGCAGAATATAAAATAATGCATGCAATTTTTAAATAAATACATAGGCATGGATAGCTTTCTCTTTATTATGAAGGGATTGTTGCATCTGATGGCTCATGGGGGCTTCCCCCCCCCCCCCCCCACAAGCTGCTGCTGTTACCTTCATGGCCGGGCCGGCCACTGCTATCCCCGGTGCACCAGGACCCCACCGACCCTTCCCCTAGTAGGAGGCTGCCAAGCACCTCTTGGCAGGATGCCACCAGCTTCTGCCTCTCACCCCTCCCCATAGGAATGCACATGCTCGACATCAGGCCTTTTAAAGGGACTGCGGTGGAAAAGTCCCTGTGGGCTCTGCTGATGACACCACCAATCATCACCCTATATAGGAGCAGTGCCCCTGACACACCTTGACTCAGCAACAGGTCCAGCTACAGTTGAGTGTGTGTTGCTTGTCCCAGTCTGTTCCAGCCTTCATCTGTCCAGCTCATTTCAGCCCTCATGTGCCCAGCCCATTCCAGTCCTTGCCTACTCAGCCTGCGCCAGCCCTATCCATCCCTCTTCCTCTCTCTCTTGGACAGAAACCTGATTCTGACCCTTGCCTGGTCTCTCTATATGCCTAACTACCACCTGCCCTTGCATCGCAGCCTCTAGCCTTCTCCAGAGACCTTCACCTAAGTCCGGCACCCAAAGGCTCGACCTGAGGGGAATGTGGGTTGATATAGGTGAAGTTCCTGATCGGTCTCTGCTTTGCCTGGGTTCACTTGCTGGTGGTGAGAACCTGCAGGGCTCCTCCCTACTGGTAGAGCCAATCTCACCCCAGCCCAAGGGTCCACAGACACAACAGTGATGAGATAGGTATTGACGCGGCCTGTGAATTACATGGATACTCCGTAAGTATGATTGTGGTTTATGGATCCCGTAGAGACTGCATGGGCATTGGACAAGGCATGTCTGTGTTGAGATTTATTTTGTGTTACTTAGGGATGATAAGGTAGATATAGATGTGGCTTATAAATCATGTAGGTCAGACACAGGAGAGGGTAGGATTCAGTGAATCAGAAAGGGGTGCAGTAGTTTGGATGTGGTAGAATGAGAGTAGATGTGCTCTTTGGAGCACTTAGGCTTCCTAGTCATTAGGCTTCTGGTGTTGTCAGTACATACTTGGATATGGTTGAATAGATGTGCAAGGCTGCCTGCTGTTTGGTTTACCTGCTTTCCACCTTCCAGCCACTATAGGGTTCCCTCGGAGCTATCCATCATTGCTAGTGCTGAAATCATTCCATTTGTGTTAGTGTCAGTCCACATCAGGGTAATTTAAACCAAACCTGCCAAAAGCAAATTGTGCAAAATGGTTTCAAAGGTATTAGGGCAATGCAGAAGAGCAATTACATTTCTGTCAGTTTTCAAGAAACCTGCTAGAGTAAGAGAACCAGGTAATTCCACCAAGTTATCTTTAACTGGATTTAACAGCCATATCTATCAGGCTAGATTTTGCAATTGCAACTCTTTCTAAATCTAGCTGGACAAAATTTGGCTAAATAAAAAAAAAACCACCCTGGGAATACCTTTGTCCCCTGCTTCTTGTCTGACCAGATAACTGTGTGCACCTATGGATTTAGCCAGCTGATGTCTTTCAAAGCTGGCCAGATAAATCTTGAGAAAATAAAGGATCTACGGGGAGGCATTTTCATTTTGGTTGATCTTTTCAGTTTGGGGAGGGGATTCAGGATTCATTTTGATTAATATTTATTTTGGTTCCGTTTGCTGCAAAACCTAAATAAACATTAAATAATAAAAGATTCTCCTCCCCACACACACACACACACACTCCCTGAGGCCTGTACCATTGTCCCCTTACCCCCTTACCCCTTCCATGGTTCTCCAAAAATGAAGGGGGCAGGAGTGATTAGCAACGAGCGATGCCCAATCGCTACCCCCTGCTGGCTCCAGCTAAAAAATGGTACCGGTCTATAGGCCGGCCAATGCCAAGTTGTTTCATGGCCATAAAGTATTATGGTCTTAAAGAAACATGGCCACAAAACAAGATTTAGCACACACTATTAGCTGAAACAAAAAAAAAAAGATAAACATGTTCTGGCTTTTTGGAGGCAGTAGGGATTTTCCTTTTTTTTTTAAACTAACCAAACAAAAATGGATTTTTTGGTTCAGATTGCACATTTGCTTTAAATGAATGTGCCTCCCTATTGAAAATCCATCCCATAGCATATCGTTATATAATTGGTTAGTTTGAAGGAAACTGAACAGTCTATGGAGTCTAACTCGTTTCTGATGAACCAGAGGTAGGGGAACAAAACAAAACATGTGTCAGGTCTTGAACCTGTAGATCCAAGCCTGGGAGATACTTGGAGGGCCACACCTCTGCTGTGGAGAGAAGGCTGTCCAGCTGGCTTATCACTGCTTTTTGAATCTGCATTGGCCCTGCCTTCTTCCAGCTGATTGGACCATTAGGAACTGGCCAGAATTGGCTGGACTTTCTAACTTCCTGTCTGTGCTCTGCTTTCTTCTGGTACAATAGATCTCAAGGAATGGTTCTGGGGTTCTTGCTCTATGCTGCTTTGTGCCACCATCTTTGGATCCTTGGTGGTTCATGATTGTTCCTGACCTTGTTTGCCTCTTTTTCTCTCTTTGCCTCCCCTGAGCTATTTCCCCTCCACAGATTCCTCAGCTTCTGATATAAGCCTGGAGCTGATACTGTAATCGCTGGCTGGTCTTGTTTCCTGTGTCTTCAGGCATCAGCCCTGGTGTCATGAGTGGAGTTTGAGAGAGTCGGGGGAGGGGGGGCAGTACCTCCACCCAAAATGAATCCGCTTGCTTGGTTCTGAAGTTGAAGGAGTCAGCTTTGACCCATGCGGGCTGGAAGGAAGAGGCTGCACTCACCCCAGCTGGAAGGCAGAAAGGAGGCTGAGCTTGTTTTGGTTCATGCAAGCCAGAATGAGGATATGGCCGCTGGCTTGCATGGGCCAGAAAGCAGAGGAGATTGTGTTTGTGTCAGCCAGAGTGCAGGAGGAAGCAGCAGCAGCAGGTTAATGTGGGAGGGTCAGAGATGGGTGGGGGCCTCTGAAGAAGGGAAGGGGGGACAGGGCTGGGGTAAGGGTTGGGAGGAGAGCTCTGGGGTTGGGGGAAGGGAATAAGGGGGAGAGCACAATGGTGGGAGGAGAGTATTGGGGGGGTCAAGCAAGGGGGAGATAGTATAAATACATGTGTGTGCGGGAGAGAAAGTGCGTGAATCAGGAGAGGGTAGAGAAAGTTACTAATCCATGCCAATATGAGGCGGATAGGGGAGAGAAAGTTAGTAGCCCCTGCCAATCTGATCTCCCTTCCCTTATCGACTGCCAATTAAACAGTCAAACTCTGCCTATGCTTAATGTGTCTGTTTGCACCTGTACTTCAGTCATTACAGGTCACCTGCAACAACCCCACCATGCAACAACTCTTCATGCTGCAGAAAATAAAGCTGTAGCATTTTAAATAATGTAAGCTTGTGCAGAGTAAGATTTGCTCAGACATTAGGCTTGACATGGATGGAATGCTTTAGGAATAAAGAAAAACAATTATACACCCCAGTTTTCCCACAAGCCTCCCCCTTTCATGGCTGCATGGAAGCTGGAGCTATTTAGATTGAGTTTCCGAGGAGGCATTTGCAATCCGCTGTCATGCTGAGTCTGGGCTGGTCTGTTCCGTGTGGATCTGACACAGTTCTGGCTTCTTCCATTTCAATGCACAATGCAGACAAGAGATGAACTGTGATTAACAGTGAGCTCTCCCTCCCTCCCCCCCCCCCCTCCCTCCCTTGCCCCAGTGCATCTCCAGGAACACAAAGGCCAGAAAAACGGTGGCTAAAAGATTAGTACTGCCTAGAATAATAAGGTGCTTCATTACTGCGGAAGAAATACAAGGCCACCAAGCCCTCAAAAGGGCAGAAGTCGCCGTGCTTGGAAGGCACTTAGGAATAATGGCAGCACGTGGAAGGATGAACCAGCTGAAAAGAGACAGGGAAGCGATAAGATGCATGCGGCGATATTCTGGGCCTTAGCTGTCAGGGAGGAATAAAACATCAACAGCAGCAAAGGAGTCAATAGATGAATGGAAGGGCGATAAGGAATTTAAACACAATGCATTTCTGATTTAGACTGGGTCTCTAGAATTATTACAGTTTTACTAGTGTCTGCATATCGTTAACGTATTTTTCATTGCTAGTTACAGCACCTTGTTCCCAAATCCTTTCCTCAACTGCACCACCGCAGTTCAGCTGAAGTTGTCTCTTCTTGTTCTTTTTCTCACTTATTTTTTCTTTCCCGGAATGACTTTTCGCTTTTTTATCTCCCCTCTTTCTCTCTCTCTTTCCCCTAGCTCACTGTGTATACACTGATGAACACAAGGTTTATTACAGTCTACAGCGTTAAGTACTACATTCTGCAGCAGAGTGCTGGGAATTGCACGCGATGCCTTCGATTTTACCATATCAAAACATGTTTGTATTTATGGTAGAAGTGATAAAACTTGGGTGTGAGGAAGAATTTGCCTGCAAGTTTCGAGTCTAATGGATTCCTAGATGTGTTAATATAGCAAATATCACTGTTAAATAATTCTTATATGTAATCCTACCTAGGGTCACATAAAATTAAAGAAGTATGATGCTGCGTTTTTTGTGGTCCTTAATCCAGTTTAAAAAAAACACACAATGGTAAAACAGATGTTACATTGGACCTAATCCAGAGGCTTAAGGGCAATATTTTCTACTTCTGAACAGGGACATTTTCAAAATGATCCTTTTCTTCTCTGTGACCATAAGACTGCCCCCATGCATAAAATCTTTTGCCTTTTCTTTTGCAGTTTCATTGGAAGACCCAACACTTTGAATCCATAACCCTGGGATTTCTCAATCAGAGGTTCCCGCAATGACTTATTCTTTTAATCTTTTGGGGGATCAGAGTCAATTAATAATCAAAATTACAAAAACATGAGTCACAGGATTCCAAAGTAGAGATAACAGCGGCAAGAAATCAAAGTGTAAAGTGTATTTAGCATATTATCAAGATTCAATACATATCTTCCACTACAACCTCTGGTGAATTTGTCATCAGTACTCACAGCAAATCACTGAATTCTTCACAGGAAACCGAGAAAATTATGGAGGTAATGTCCATATCTCCTTCCAGGTGCCTCTTGGCAATGCCTAGGATTCCTCCTTTGACACACCAGCATCTGTGGTAATTGGGGGCCCTGAGGCCTGAAAGGATTCCCAGAATCACTAAGCCTTTCCTCCTGAATCCCCTTCAGAAAGAACCCACTCCCACTCTGAACTCAGGCTTATATTTATTCACCAAATGTTGCAAAATGCAGCTGCCCGCATTATCACCGACCCAAGCCGCCATGATCACATCACCCCAGCACTTCAGTCTTTGCACTGGCTACCCGTGGCTTCTAGGATAATTTATAAATCTATGACGCTGATACATAAAGTCATTCAAAATAGAGATATGCTCTGGTTCACAGATCAACTACAATTCAAAACTTCTTCCCGCCCAACGAGATTCCAGAATTTAGCCAAACTAAAGATCCCAGCACCCAATCTGACTAAACTCTCTAGTACAAAAGAACGATCTTTCATTGTTGCTGGATCAACTATATGGAACACCATGCCCTCTGAATTACGCCAGGAACTCTGTCACAAAAAATTTAAACAAAACCTTAAAACATGGTTATTTAAAAAAGCCTACTATCAATGAACTAAATCTTCTACTACTCTTCCTAATTTCCACAGTCTCTCATTTATTGTTTATATTCTATTAATACAAAGTTATACATGGTATTGTATTCGTTCAGTTACTAAGTTATATTGTAAAGCGCAATGCTGAATTACTGTTTGAATGTAAACCGAGGTGATGTTACTTACGTACTCCGGTATAAAAAAATCTATAAATAAATAATAAATAATATTCAGGACACATGTCCCCTATAGATCATCTCTTCATACTCTTACTTACAGAGATAGGCAAACAGTGCCATCTTCTTCCATATCACCATAATCCCAACACAACCAAACACTGAGGTCAAGAGAGAAAATGAGGGAACATTTAAAGACACAGAGTTTAGGGCCTGGCCCACATATTTTGAATTTTGTGTTTTCATTAGCTTTGATACACACAAACCATTACATATACAAGATTTACAGTAATAAAACAGACCAACAAGATTATATTGCCTGTATTGTCCAGCTAATTGCTCCTATAGCTTAACTTCATGCACAAATAATCTGTTTGACCCGATATCACCTACATTCAGCTATGGCTCAGCAGCTGGAATCTCATTCACAATGCACTCCTATCAAAGTTGTTACAGTGTATCAAAAACAAATTATTTCTTTACTTAAGAGTGAACTGAACTCCGCTGGGCTAGGGTTTGTGTATCCCTTTCTTTTTTTATAGCAAATAAAGAGGTTGATGTACTAAGCTGATAAACATTTTGCAAAGTCAGCTTTGCATGCAAAAAAAAGCAAGATGGCGGCACATGCGGACGATTAGGCTGCAGCTACAGAGCAGTTTCTTTCTGAAATGTCTCCTAAAAGAAAATGGAAAGTGGAGACTTTCCCTCTCATACCTGTGAAGCCTACCTCGTCTCGGCAAGAAATGAATGCTTTCTTGATCCACAATCCTGCTTGGGAGGGGACAAGCCCTGCTGGCATTTCGGTGGAGGGAGCTTCTGGTTCTTCTCTGGAGACTTATCTTTTCCCTCTGTTGAGACAGCTGCCAGCATTGAGAGAAAACACGGCGTGAGCGAAGGGCCAGCATTGTCGCAGGCTGGTGATGCAAGCATTGATTTCCCATTGGAGCAGGCCTGCTCATGCTTCAGGATGATGAGGACAGCGGCATTGATGGAAGCTGCAGAGGAAGTAAGATTGGTGATGGCAGACTCTGAAGAGGAATCACCAAGGGTGAAGGGAGAATTGGTGAACCCTTGAGCGGATAGTGTGCCTGGAGGAACAGCTAGCCCTCTCTCCCTGCTGAAGGACCTCCAATGGTGACGGATGCTATTTGGGAGACCTTGGTAAGATTGGACTCCTCTATCACTAAACCTTCTTCTGAGATAATTTTAATTTTTTTATTTATAGAAGTGGAAAGCATGACTCATAAACACAAGTCTAGTTCAAGGGAATTCAGGGGGCATACTGAACCTTTGGAGAAGGAGACCAAAGAACTTAAAGAATTTCAAGTTAATACAAGATTAAAATATTCTTCAGAGAAAAATGGAGCATACTGCAAATTTCACAAGATGCTTGAATCTTTCCTTGTTAAATTTCCCTACAGTGTTTGGCTTATCTTCTAGGAACCTAATTTAGAGATATGATTGAGAAACTTGGTATGTCAACTGAATCCACCCCTCAATCCATTAATAAGGTTTTCTATTTGCCATCAGAGGGCGGTGAGGGGTCTTAATGAAGAATCAAGGTGAAATTCAGATTACTGAGGGCAGTCTGGATATCTCGGCTATTTTGAAAAAAAAAAACAGCATCAGTGAGAGGAAGGAGATACATTGCTTATTTCCTTGTATTTTTGAACAAGACATGTTTGGTTGTGCATCTATATTTTAAGACACTTTTAGGGCAGCAAGTCTGGATCTTTGCTGATGTGGCTAGAACCACACAGGAGAGAAGGAAATTATATTTAGAGATATGCCAGAAGACACATTATCTTGTGGCATCATTTTTTTTTTTTGTATCATCCTTGTAAATGTATAATCTGGCAGGGGCTGGAGACAAGAACTGGAACAGAAGGCAATGCCGGCCTGAAGGTCACAAGGCAAGTCAAGAATGCCGAGGAGGCCACAGGACAAGGCAGGGAGGCCAAGAAGGCCACAGGACAAGGCAGGAAGGTCGAGGAGGCCAAAAGGCAAGGCAGGAAGGCCAAGAAGGCCACAGGACAAGGCAGGAAGGCCAAGAAGGCCACAGGACAAGGCAGGAAAGTCGAGGAGGCCAAAAGGCAAGGCAGGAAGGCCAAGAAGGCCACAGGACAAGGCAGGAAGGTCGAAGAGGCCAAAAGGCAAGGCAGGAAGGCCAAGGTGGCCACAAGGCAAGGAGAAACAAGAAAGCCAAAGGGGCCACACAGTAGTACAGTAAGGTGGGCCAATGCAAGGATCTGAGGTGACTTGATGACGAGGCCCTGAGTTGTGGGAGTGGCAGAGCTAAGTAGGGCTGGCATTGCTGACCATCTAGGAGGTGGCTAGAGTGGGAGAAAGCGTGGCTCCGTGAGGATCTTTGCTGATGGGGCGGCTGCCTAGCCGTCAGAATCCTTACAGTGTGCACCTTTTAGCACACAAAGAGGACTTTGTGAAATTTTTTGGCTTTGAAATTAGTAAAATTTCACATCTAGTTTTATGCTTGTGAAATTTTATTTTAATTAATAGTAAATGAGTTACCGTGATTCAAAATTATGAAAAGAAACTCATTAACTATTAGCCCGTTGTAAAACTGCCTGCCAGATTTGCTTGACAATGTCTTTTTCATAAAAAAATGTTACGTGCACCTCCTTGCGGCACTGTTAACGGCTTTGCAAACAAATGCGGCGGCACAACTCCATGCGCTATTTTTCTGCGCTCCCATTTGCAGGTAAACCCTGGTAGAAAAAAAAAAAAACAGCACGAGCTAAGTCGCAAATAGGGTGCGGAATTTGGCACATGTTAATGTATCAGTGCCAAAATATGTCAAGCCACTGGCTGTCCTGAGCAGTGTAAAAAACGGATGTGCTATTTGTTTTGTACAGTCATCCCGGGTTTGCCTTGCCTTCGTCCACTTCGTCACTAGCTAATCTCATGTGGGCTTTTACAGCGCTTAATGTCGTCACAGAGCTGCACAGCTGCATTCAGACTTACATAAATGGCAAAGCTCTTGGGCTGAATGCAGACATTTGGCTGCATTGTTGGTTTTCTTGGGAGGCTTCGGCTATCAGTGTTGCTCTTTGTCCATCCCTTTTTCCCCACTGATATTTGTAACATCAAGACGCTGCCTTAGCTGGAAGATCATGCCTGAAGTAGATCAGACAGTGGCTGTTCTAGAAAACTTCTAACACGAACACAAATTCCAAATGGAATCAGCTCAGGATATTTTCTAAAAAAAAACAAAAAAAAAAAAAACCCAATTAAAGCGCTGCCTTCAGTATCATTTGTGTTTCCTTTTCTGGCTGCCCGCCTTCTAAACAGAATAAGCTTCTCCATGGACAGCAATTCTGAAAGAGAAACAGCTACAAGGAAATTATATACTGGAGGATCCACAAGGAGCTGTCATCCCAATTGCGTATAAACAGGTAAGAGAAAGATCGGAGGAAGGCGGAAACAGAAAGAGCACAGAGGCAGGGAGATCGGATCACTGCATTCTCCGCACACAGAAAGATGGGAGAGGTCCGGCACCGCACACCGAGAGAGGGGGAGCGAGACAGAAAACACCGTCGTGCTTACCCAGAGGAGCTGGAGAGCACGGAACAAGGCCGGATTTAAGATTTGGGCACCTATCGGCAGATTGCCAGGGCGCTGCCCCTTTGCAGCTGTGCCAGCACATGGCTCATACCTACAACTGGTTCTCCTTTGGCCTGGATATTTGCTGCCCTGGGCAGTTGCCTAAATCCGGGCCTAGAGGGGGGAAGACATACAGACAGCGTGGTTGCACTATCCGGGGAGAGAGAGCGCGCGCACTGGCTTCCTTGCACTTTCTGACTGCACTACATACTGCACTACTGGCAGGATGGGGGTCCTGTTCCGCGTTGCACAGAGAAAGCACCCGTGATCACGCACGGATTCAGGGCTGCACAATTCATATTTATCTTGCTCCCTCTCGCTCCTAAGCTAATCCATCCCACCTTCCTTTTTTTTTTTTTTTAGATGTTCAGTTTCTCATGAAAAAGCTTTCATGGGTTCTGAGGATAAAAATGTCAGTTGTCTTCACTATAAAAGAGAAAACATTCATACATCTGCCTTTGGCATCTCGGGCCCCTTCTGTACTTTATTTATCTCACTTGACGGGTGCCTCTGTCTCCCTCCTCGCTTTCACCTGACTCACTTCCCTGTTCAGTGTTTCGTTTCTCTTCTCTTCGGACCATCAGGTTCCTTTGCGTTCACAGCATCCCTCGCTCTGGGTCCTGTTCCTTTTGGGTCCAGAAGCAGGAAACTTTATTTGGCATAATAGTTAGTGCACGTAACAAATGAAAGAAGAGAGTGTGCGATGGCACTAACGAGGGTAAAACTAAATTACAAAGTGCAGAAAGAGCACAGCAAGGGGGGTGCCAGGATCCCAGGGCAGTCCGGCTTTCTCTTTGGTCATTCAGGTTTCAAAACTGGGGGCATGGATGCAAAGTTTGCAAGCTTTGCACCAGACCTCAAAAAGAAAGTATGAGCTGAGGGGGGGGGGGGAGGTCTGCATTTATTTTTTAAACAAAATGAAAAATGAGATAAACACCCTTGTTTTATTTAAAAATGAAATGAAAAGAACATGCCTCGCCTTCCCCCCCCCAAAAAAAAAAAAAATTTGAAAAGGGTGCTAGCCAGCCCTGAAGCGGACCCCATTTTGGTTTACAGCTGTGAGGCATACAGGGTGGACTATTTCTTTTTATTTTGTAATGTTTATTTTGGTTTAGCACAGGAAACCCCACTGACAATCATTCAATGAACCAAAACCTGAATAACCCCTGTCCCCAATAAACAAACCAAATAAAATGACTTTTTTTTTTCTCCCTTGCACGTCCCCTATCAAAATTGCCCTGGAAAAAAAGTCCCTGCAGACATTTGCCTCTGTTTTCCTACGGTACTTTCCCCTTGCAAATAACGCACCCAGATTTGAAATTGCCACCTTCGCCTTTTGCTTCTCTCCCCCATTCCTTGCCTGGTTAAAGGTACGCACAGGCACCTGTACTTTGGCACAGGATGGAGCAAATTTCCAGCGGCCAGTTTTCTCCAGATAAATAGGCATCTAGCCACGTACGTGGCTTCTGCTAATTGCCTTCCCCATGTTTCTGGCCCGGTGGCAGGATCCTACAAATCATGCTAGTGTAGCTACTGTTTCTTCTCATCCCCAACCCCAAGGAAGACACAGATTTGTCTTCCTGCTCGTTCTATTATGGAAAGTTCTCTTTTTAAACATTTCCTGTTAGCTTCGGGGGAAAAAGCATCTCTTTCATCTTTGTTTTTTGCACAGTCCAGGAGGAAGTGCATTTCTGTTTCTCTTTCACAGGTGCTGAGTGTGAGTGTTTTTATTTCTGCATTGTCAATGTTTTCAGTTGTACATCGTGTATACTGTGGATCTTCTGTGCCATTATGCATACGCATTGTAGTCCGCATTGAACAATTTACTGGATATTGCAGAATATGAGAATGAATAATAAATATAAAAAAAACCTATATGCAGCATCCAGCTTCTTGGGGTTTCCATCTTTCCTCAGTCATCTTCTGCTTTTGTATTCTTCATAATGTCTCTCTGCTGGTCCCCATTTGCTCCTTCTCTCTCACACATTCATTCTCTTGTTTGCTTTCTCATTCTCTTGCACTCTCTCTTTCACAAGAATTCTCTTATGAGCTTTCTCATTCTCTTGAACTTTCTATCTCTCACACATTCTTTTATTTGCTTTCTCACTCCTTTGAAACTCTCTCTCACACACACACATTCTCTTGTTTGCTTTTTCACTCTCTTGCACTCTCTCACACTCATCCTTGTGTTTGCTTTTTCATTCTCTTGCGCTCTCTCTTTCTCATACTCATTCTGTTTGCTTTTTCATTCTCTTGCACTCTCTCACGTTCTTTTTGCTTTCTCCTCTTGCACTCTCTCATTCATTCTCTTGTTTGCTTTCTCGTTCTCTTGCACTCTCTCACATTCTTTTTGCTTTCTCCTCTTGCACTCTCACATTCATTCTCTTGTTTGCTTTCTCGTTCTCTTGCACTCTCTCACATTCTTTTTGCTTTCTCCTCTTGCACTCTCTCATTCATTCTCGTTTGCTTTCTCATTCTCTTGCACTCTCTCACATTCTTTTTGCTTTCTTCTCTTGCACTCTCACATTCATTCTCTTGTTTGCTTTCTCATTCTCTTGCACTCTCTCACATTCTTTTTGCTTTCTCCTCTTGCACTCTCACGTTCATTCTTTTGTTTGCTTTCTCATTCTTTTGTACTCTCTCTCTGGTCTGTCTTTACTGTCCCTCCCTTTATAGTCCTTGTTACTACCCCCCCCCCCACCCCCCATGTCTCTTTACTTTTCCTCCCTTTATATTCTCTGTACCTCACCTCTCTTTCTGCAGGAGCTGAAAGTTAAAAGCTTTTCAACTTGATCTTGAGACACTTTCTAGGTAGCTTTCATCTCTCCTACACATTTATAAACAGTGAGGCCTAAAAGGCCACAACACAAACAACTAAAGAAATTTCAGCAAATAAATACATTTAGAACAAGTGGCCAGCTTGGTGGTGGTGGTGGGGGAAACAGGGGAAGGAGGGAGTTTTGAGGAGAATATTGATCCCTCGGAAATGGCTCAAAAACATACATTTTTAGATCTTGGTGGAAGGACAATTTGTCTCTGTATGTCTCTAGCTCCAAAAATTAAAAGTGTAATCTGGTTGTTTGTGCTCCATGAAGCATTTTATATCATTATCCAAAGATTATTTGTTGAATTTTCTGAGTGAGTGGTAACTGCCTAAATTTGCCTCGCATATACACAACTCAGCCAAATGCATCTGTATCCTGGAATGCAATATTGTTTATTTTTTCACTCTCTAATCCTTGACCAGTAGTCACTGTTTCACCGCATTTCAGAGCTCCCCACAGATCTGCAAATTCCTCTCCGTTCTCACTTGCAGCAGCTTCTGCTTTTTCAGTTCAGCTGTCCTCCGGGCTGGATTTAGGATTTGGGCGCCCATAGGCAGGATTGGAGAGTCGGGAGGATGGGCGACCCTGGAGATCAGATAGTGGGTGAAGTTCCTCCATCTCCAGGCTCCAAAGAAGCCCTGCTATGGCACTCTGGAAATGGATTGCTGGAGCAGCTTTCTCCTTGGCACAGTTGTACTCCTCTTTGGGGCCTTCATAATTTGGCACCCTGGGCAATTGCCTCTGTTGCCGCTGCCTAAAGCCAGGCCTGCCTGTCCTGGGGGCCCATCTACTAAGCTGCGAGGATGCATTTGTGCATGGCAAACAGCATTTACTGTGAGGTAAAATGCGTCAAAATGGAAATAATGCAATTATTATAAACTTCTGTGCATTATTTCCTGGCCAAAAATTCAAGCTCAACATTGCCATACTAATGAGCTGTGTCATATGCAAATGCATGAAAATCAGCTCATTGGCATGGTAACGAGTAGAGCAAATCTAAAAAACCTTTATGCACTGCAGTACTCGGGGAAAGTTAGCTGTACCTTAAGAGGTGAGGGATAGCTAACTTTGCCCTGGAAGCATCAACTGTCTAAAGTTGCTGGTGGTGCTCCTGAGTGCCGTTTAAAGAGACCGCAAAACCCTGCTAAAACCCTCCTGCCCCACTACACAAATTCCCTGATGATCCATGAGCAACCCCTCCCCCACACCAGGCCATAAATTAAAAAAAATAAGTAACCTATGGTTAAGCCTTGTCCCTTAGCCTCAGACTCTGCCCCTATTGGCAAAAAAAAAAAGCATGCTCCTCCCTCCCCCCCTCTGAATACCTGCTCACACTCTTTTAATCTGAAGTCCCTTTGACTATTTTAGTAGAACGGTGACCCTCAACTCCTCAGTCTAAACCATCAATGTTCTGATACTCCAGTGCCCGGCCCCCACAATGCTACCCGTGCTAGCTGATCATGACTCTCTGTGCCCACTTTTATTTCAGCACTGGGACAGACTCTCAGTAAGCTGCCCAGCAGCCAACGAGCTGGCGGCTATTTGACAGCTGTCCAACTCTGGGGGACTTTTCAAACACAAACTTTAGTGAGGCTCCTATACTTATCTGGCTAGATTTAAACCAGCTTTTTATTCCAGGAGCACAGGGATGGCTACCTAATTTAGCTGGCTAGTGCTGAAAAGTAGTGCTAGCCAGTTAGGTTGCTTTGCCTCCCCCCTCCCATGTCCCAGGGACAAAGGGGCAGATCCAGCTGCCTAACTCGTAATTAGGTGGCTAGATTGCTTTAAAAATCTAACCCTTTGTGTCGTTGGTCACTTGCCATCACTCCTGATGGCACTGCCTTCTGAGTTCTTCAGGGCTAAGCCAACTGCACAGAAATGCAATGCACACACAACCGCCAATGTACCTCAGCTCTGCTTTTAAGACGGGCTTGCTTTATCTTCTTCTATTTTGGAATATATTTAGTCTGTGCAATATTCTGGCTCTCCCTCACTTCTCACACAGCTGAGTCCTGCTCTGCAGTGCTCCCTGCTACTCTACGCGCTTCATGGAGCTCAGATTCAGTAGGGTCTAGTAACGCATCAGACCCCTGACACGCAACATTGCCTTTTATTCAGTTTTGGACCGCACACCCTATAAACTTACATCAGTCAGTCAGTCAGTCAGTCAGTTAGCTTGGTGCTGTGCTTTCACTCAGGTCTGCTGAAGGATTTACATTTTCTTTCTATCGTAGGCAGCTGGTGACCATTTCTGCCTCTCCATGCTGGGAGAAAAGGTTAAATTCCGACCCGGGCCGAACCTTATGTAAACTTCAGGCAGCCTTGGACTTGTGAATAAATCCCGGCCTGAGCCTCAGAAGGCCTGCATGGGTAAATGTGCAAAGATCCCTCCCAAACGCAAGCATGCACATTGGTGCCTGTGGACTGCTCCCACGCGGTCTACGTGCGGTGCGGGAACGCTGGTGGGAGCCTTTGTCCCAGCACTGGGACTTTGTTCTGCGGATCCCAGTTTTGATTGGAGAAGTAGGATTTCATTGTTTCACTTGTGCCAAGAGACCTTTTGCCAGTGGAGCTTAAGAAAAAAAAATACAATTAAGTTACCCCATATCTTATATTTCTTTCTCTGCCTAGGGCATCATTTTCTGTGGGGATTTTAAGTCGTATCTGTCAGATTCCTATGAATGTGCCATCTTTTGGTAGCAAGAACACAATTCCTGACTAGCGGGCCGATACAGTAAAAACGCGGGAGAGCGGGTGAACGCCCGCTCTCCCAGCGCACGCACAGGCCACTCTCCTGTGCACGCAATTCAGTATTTTAATTTATTTTAATTAGGGCCGGTGGTAAAAAGAGGCGCTAGGGACACTAGCGCGTCCCTAGCGCCTCTTTTTTGACAGAAGCGGCGGCTGTCAGCGGATTTGACAGCCGACGCTCAATTTTGCTGGCATCGGTTCTCGAGCCCGCTGATAGCCACGGGTTCGGAAACCGGACACCGGCAAAATTGAGAGTCCGGTTTTCGATCTACGAGCCGCGGGCCTATTTCAATTTTTTTTTCTTTTTTTTTTTTACTTTTTTTAACTTTCGGGACCTCTGCACATTTTGCTTTCTGAATCGCGTGGGAATACCCAATACCTAATAGGGCCATCAACATTCATTTGCATGTTGCGGGCGATATTAGGTTCGGGGGGGTTGGACGCGTGTTTTGGATGCGCTATTACCCCTTACTGAATAAGGGGTAAAGTTAGCGTGTCGAAGATGCGCGTCCAATCGCGGGGTAACAATGTGCTCCGCCGGAGCACACTGTACTGTATCGGCCCGTAGGTTAGATCAAATGTAGCCTCCTTGCTAACTGATGTTTTCTGTGACCCTAAGGCATTAGAGGCTCCTGGGGAGCTCGAGGCCTCAACCCAGCTGTTTCCTGGGGGCTGCCTGGTATTGCCAGCAAGGAAGGGAGAAGTCCTTGTCTTTTCCTCTCTTGGAGGGCACTCAGTCATTCCAACGGCGCCGTCACTTTCTTCTAAAAATACAAGAGGCCAGCAATTCGCCGCTGCTTCCTTGGGGACAGGATCTGCATTTAAACAGGTGGAGCTGTTGAAAGAGATGATTTCTAGACGACTGGTGGGTCCCCCAGGGATTTCCTAACGGAGTCACGAAGATCCCTGTATGCAGGCTTCCCTGGGAGGAAAGAAGAGGCAGAAATAGGAAGAGAGAGAGAGAGAGAGGGAGAGATACGCACGCACCCACCACCCCCCCTCCCCAAAAAAGAAAGGATCAAAGGGGAAGCAGCAGTGAGAGAGGCTCCTCTGTCCATGCTTTCTTTTTATTTTTCATATGAAACTGCTGAATGGTCAGTAAGTAAAGCTTGTCTTATTTATCTGAATTGCTTATAGAGGGACCTCAACCACATTTTACTGCAGCCCCTCCCCCCCCACCCCCGTTTCCTGCCTCATCTAACCCCATAGACTTAAGTGGCTTCACCCCCATCACTGGAATGAGGCTCGTTGTAGCTAGAAAGTCTCATCTTGTTGTCCAAATAATGCAGAATCAACTGGCAATGGTGAATTAACAGGTTAGTTGGTACTACTGAGGGGGGTTCATCTCAAAGCAGCTGAACATGCTTGATAGTCCAAGCAAGAGAAATTATATTAGACGAAATGATGGCAAAAACCAAGGTTTGGACCCTATCACCCTGCTGAGGATCCTATACTGGGAATGAAACATCACGTTTGCGTTGCGCGCCCCGGCCGCACTGGTGCCACGGCCGGCCCCGCTCACCTCGGGCCTTCCTCCTCCACAAGGGCCTGGCCTGTCCTCCCTTGCAGCCGCCGCCAGTTCCCGGCGTCCGCGACGTCCCACAGCCTCTCCCAGGCCTTCTAGGACCTCGACCTCGCGCGGCTCCTCACTGCCAGGGCTCGGTGTCCTCGCTGGCGTCAGGTCTGTCCCTAAGCGAGCGCGGGCGGAACTCCCGGCCATTTAAAGGGCCAAGGGCAGGAAGCTCCTCTGCGGCGCACGAGAATGACGTCACCTGAGCCCTGTATGAAAGGCAGGGCTCGGGCTCCAGTTCCTTGCCTTGGCAAATGGGTCGTCTTTTCATCGAGAAGCTAGTTGCCGTCCTGTGTTCCTTGTTCCTTGCCTGTTCCGGTGTTCCTGTTCCAGTTCTTGTTCCCGTGTTCCTGTGTCTTCCAGTGCTCCTGCGTTCCTGTGGTCCTTCTGTGCTCCAGCTTCCGTTCCTGTTCCGCTTCCCAGGTAGTACCCTTCGGACTGATACTCGGTACTGACCTCGGCTTGCCTTTGACTATGCTTGGACTAACTCACGGTATTGACCTCTGCCTGCCTCTGACCACGTTTGGCCCGCCACCTGGAACTGACCTCTGCCTGCCTCTGACCACGTTTGGACCGCCGCCTGGAACTGACCTCTGCCTGCCTCTGACCACGTTTGGCCCGCCACCTGGAACTGACCTCTGCTTGCTACTGACCAGGCTCGGACTGACACCTGGACTGACCTTTGCTTTGGATGACCACCCTTGGACGGACACCCTGGCTTTGACCCTTGCGTGCCACATGGACACTCTCTTTGCTACTCCCGTGGCCACCAGGCCTGCCTGCTCTGACATCACCCGCGGCCTTCTACCAGCTAGACCACTAGGCCCTGCCTATCCTGACCGGAAGACCTTCGTTTCCTGCTCCGTTCCAGTGGTCTCCGGTAACCTCTGTTCCGGTCTAGCTCAACTGTTCTCCAGTAGCCGCGCACCCTTGCTCTTGGTGGGCTCGCCTCTCCACTACCTCTCTGGGAGATCCTCCGAGGCCCACCTAAGCCCAGGCAGTCCGGGTACCCAAGGACTCAACCCGCAGAAACCCTGGACTGTTATTGGTGAAGCTCCAGCTTGCCTCTATTTCCTTGTGTGCTCCGCCTCCTGGTGGCTGGTGCCCTCTGGGAACCCTTAGGGGGCCGTACCAATTCTGCGCCAGGCCAAGGGTCCACCTCCAGCGTGTATAATTTTTGCTGGACTCAAAGCTTTAGGGCAACAAGAACATTTCAAATCCACAAGAGGTTTTCAAATTTAGTTTATTTGGCTTCTTAAAAGTCAAATGTTCCTGTGAGATGCAATATAACTGCCCTCTATCTGTAATAACTTGCATCTCAGTAAATCTCTGACCTGCCCTGACTTATATAATCAAAATACAACCTTCCCGAAGCTTCCAGAATGAATGACGTAACTGGCCAAAGACAAAATACCGTATACTGTTGTCATGACAATCTATCCTGTATAGGAAATGCTTGTGAGGACCTCCCTCAACTAAGAATTCTTCTAACCCTGTTCCTCCTCCCACTGTAAACAAGTTCCTGTATCATGCTGGCTTTGATGCACTGTATTCTTCTTGTCTTCTTTTGTTCTTCTCTGTTTATGTAAATAACTTGTAGTCTGGGTTTTGAATAGAGCTAGACTTGGATTCCACTTCTTGGCACCAGGATTCATTCAAAACTGTCACCTCATAGGATCTCCTTTTCAAATTGGTTTCTGTTGCATCTGCAAGATAAAAGCTTGCATCCTGGACTCAGTTTCTCTGCATTGTGAAGTAAATGTGGCCATTGATGCCTTCCTGGCCTGTAATTATAAGCTTTGCAGAGCTTACAAGTTTCCCAAAATCTTCTGCATCCTTTGAATCTGTGATAGTCAGAAAGTCTCTCAAAGTTCATTCACCTCTGACAGGCTAGTACAGCAGAGGCGTCTGGGTATTCTTAATCAGACATATTCTTCAAGCGCAACATTTTGTAGTCCTTTCTTCCACGTGATTTCTCTTGCCTGGACTATCTGATGCCTCTGCTCCATATTTTGGATGTTTTATGGCTCACATTACTGGTGGCACCGAGACCGTTCATAAAGGTATTAATACTGATTTTATTCCTCAACTATACAATTTTCTCTTATTTTTCTGTATGGCTGCTGCGGTCACTCAGCCAGGGGAATACGGGTCACCTTGCTAGTATTCGGGGACCCTGCAACTGAGGATTCAACCTAGATTCCTTGGCCCCTATCCTGTCCAGCCCCCTTGATGCAAACCCATTAAGATCCATGGACAAAGGGCTGTTAAAAAGTCCCCACTTGCCCATTTCCAGATCATTTGTGCCAGGGCTTTTTCTATCACGGGCCCCACCCTGTGCAATGCTTTACCCCTGCCCCCAGAAACATCGCTGATTACCAAATATTCAGGAAGCAGCTGAAAGCCCATTAGTTCCAATTGGCTTTCTCTTAAACTTGCACCTCATCTCTGTGCTTAATGCTTACTGCTGGTTCCGTTTGCTCTGCTGATCCCTCCTGTTTCTGCTCATTGTATGCTGTCGGTTGATACATGTTATTGCCTTGTCTTGCTTTGTTAAACTGTTGTTGTTCTTGAGGACTGCTTGCTCTTTGCTACAATACTGTAAGCCGCCCAGCACGGAGCCCCGATATGGGCGGTATAGAAGAACCTGCAAATAAATAAATGCACCTGGTAACGTCAGTGCTGAGGGCAAACGTAAGAGAAGCATCTGGATGCCAGGGGAGAAGGGGGAGGCAGACGCCTCATGCATGTGCCCTGGCTACTGGCCAAGGAGCAGGACTAGATCGGCCAGCCCCGGTACATCCTTCCATTGGTGCCAGGGAGGGACATCTGACAGCCCCTGAGCAGGAAGAATACCAGCATGTGATCAGTTCCCTTTCCTGAGTACACATGGACAGCTGCTCATGCTGAAGCCACAAACTGAGTGTCCAGTGACAGCAATGGCCACAACCCTATTCCAGCAAAGTGAGTTTTGGTGGCCGAAAAAGACACCTTGCACCCTCGTTCCCCTGAAGATATTCCCCATCCACTTCTGTGGTGGCTGCTTCATACACACAAGAGAAACCAGCTCAGAGAGTCCTGAGATGAGAAGACGGCTGAGGGAAATTCAAGTTTTGATGGGAAGAGGTCTGCCTTCTCATCATCCCTTCTAGCCCCCCCCCCCCTTCCCTTGATGGCTTCCGTGAAGGACTTGGCTCTCACCTGCTGCCCCCCTTGTCTCCACGCCGACATCTGACTTGCAGACTGTGGGAACCATCTGAGACCCTATAGGACATAGAAAGCATGCAGTGAAACATTTGTGCATAATCACGGCAATGGCAAAGAACTTGTGGGATGCCCCTTATTTCAATTCATGGCTGCGTTGTGCCATTGTGCACAACAATCGGGCCGATACAGTAAAGTGCGCTCCGGCACAGCGCAATATTAGCCTGCGTTTGGACGCGCGTTTTCGACGCGCTATTTTTACCCCTTATACAGTAAGGGGTAATAGTGCGTCGAAAATGCGTGGCCAATCCCCCCGAAACTAATAACGCCCGCAACAGGCAAATGCATGTTGATGGGCCTATTAGTTATTCCCGCGCAATTCAGAAAGTAAAATGTGCAGCCAAGCCGCACATTTTACTTTCAGAAATTAACGACTGCCAAAGGCTGGCATTAATTTCGGCCAGCACCGGGGACGTGTACAGAAAAGCAGAAAAAACTGCTTTTCTGTGCACCCTCCGACTTAATATCATAGCGATATTAAGTTGGAGGCCCCAAAATAAAAAAAAATTAAAATCTGCCCGCGGCCTGCGGGTTGGAAGACGGACGCTCAATTTATCCGGCGTCCATTTTCCGAACCCATGGCTGTCAGCGGGTTCGAGAACCGACGCCAGTAAAATTGAGCGTCGGCTGTCAAACCCTCCGACAGCTGCCGCTTCTCTCCTTTTACCGCAGGCGCTCATTTACATAAATTTATTTACTGGATCGCGCACCCAGGAGAGTGGCCTGGGCGTGCGCCAGGAGAACCGGCGCTCGCCCGCTCTCCCGCGAAGTTTTCTGTATCGGCCCGAATGTCAGAAAAATCATTTTCCTCTATGAAGTGTTCAAGCACGTGTCATCTTTTGCTCTGTCTGTGTTGCGGTCTCCCTCTCTCCCCTGTCCTAACTCCTCTGGTTGTAGCAGCTCCATCTCCTCCTCCTGTAAACTTCAATGCATCCTGTTAGCTGAAGCCCTTCAATAAATGAGGGAGTGTGTGGAGAGGGGCGTAATCACGCTATTTAGCATGTATGCACTAAATCCTAATTTGCTTCTGACAATCCTTCATTTGCAAATGTGTATACGCTAATTGTGGCGCACTCACACACTAAGATCTTTTCAGACTGGTTTGATTTACACACTAGGGCAGGGGAAGGCAACGTCGGTCCTGGAGTGCCAGAAACAGGTCTGGTGTTCAGAACATCCACAATGAATATGCATGAGATAGATTTGCATACAATGGAGGCAGCGCATGCAACTCTATCTCATTCATCTTCATTGTGGATGCCCTGAACACCAGACCTGTTTTGTGGCCCTCCAGGCCTGCAGCTGCCTCTATCCCTACACTAAGGTCTTTATCCATTGCACACTCATTTGTTTTGGAGGCTAAATGGGCCTTAACACGTGTGCTAAATTTTACTGCATGGACCCCTTTACTTCCATTGATGAATACATCCTATGAGAGGACCAGGGAAGGGTGAGGACTAAGGGGGATCATTCTGCTTCTGAGAACAGGGAGTTATTGGGATAATTAAGTTATCGTGCGCTGTCTGCTAAGGACGTTAAGGCATGAGGGATAGCCTCATCCCTCCTCCTTTCACATCCAAGCCCACTGCCACACTCACATTCTCCCCTCACGCTCATATTCACTGGATCATCGTAGCGTCCCTATGCTGTCACTGACTAAAAGAAAATCCTGACTTAATGTAGCTGATAGCAGAGGCTGAATGGGCCATTTCCAAGACTGAAGAGCTTGAAATGGGAAAAGAAAATGAGAAAGTGGAGCTGGAGGGCTTCCTGGGAAGCTGCATAGATCGGAGGTAATTGGTAAGTGACCTCTGGGGCCGTCCACATTGCCCTGATCCGGCACGAGGCTCTCACGCTCAGTAATTCCAGTAAAGCTTCTGCAAAGCCACGCTGTGATAGCCACAGACTGGGAGGCTGGCAAGATAACAGGGGCTGGGAGAGGGAAGGGGCAAGAGGGTGAGAAGTGAAAGGGGCAGGGTGATGGTGTTTGTGATTCCTGGGAAAGGGAAGGAAATCGTTCTGTAAGGCTAGAGAAAGCGGGTGCTGTCATGAGGAGGGAGCTGCATCCTCCAAGCTATACTAGCACAGCACAGCTTAGGGACAGACTCTCAGTAAGCTGCCCAGCAGCCAACAAGCTGGTTATTTGATAGCTGCCTAACTCTGGGGGAGTTTTCAAACACAAACTAGCCAGCTATTACGAGTTAGCCTCCTATCTTTAGTGAGGTTCCTATACTTATCTGGCTAGATTTAAGCCAGCTATTTATTCCAGGTGCACAGGGATAGCTTCCTAATTTAGGGGCTCACTTACTATGCATTTTTCCCATAGACACAGAATGGGAGAAATCCTTTAGTAAATAGGCCCCTTAGCTGGCTAGTGCTGAAAAGTACATAAGAACATGTCATACTGGGTCAGACCAAGGGTCCATCAAGCCCAGCATCCTGTTTCCAACAGTGGCCAATCCAGGCTACAAGTACCTGGCAACAGGGCCGGCGGAAGCACTAGGCGAACTAGGCGATCGCCTAGGGCGCTGAGCATTAGGGGGCGCCGAGCCGCTGACGGCCAATGGCCGCCGGTGGACGTCATCCCAATGGCAGATATACACAGCAAGAAGATCGCAGGGCCGTGGTACAGTCGCGTCTAAACATGCTGGTGCTCCTCCTCCTTCCTGCCCGCGCGGCCCCGGAAGAAAAATGGTGCCGGAGCCGCGCGGGCAGGAAGGAGGAGAAGCAAGGAGGAGGAGCATCAGCCAATGCAGGAACTTCTCCTCCTTCCTGCCCGCGCGGCCCCGGAAGAAAAATGTTGCCGGAGCCGCGCGGGCAGGAAGGAGGAGGAGGAGCATCAGCCAATGCAGGAACTTCTCCTCCTTCCTGCCCGCGCGGCCCCGGAAGAAAAATGTTGCCGGAGCCGCGTGGGCAGGAAAGAGGAGGAGCATCAGCCGCGTGCCGGAAGGAGGAGGAGGAGCATCTGCCACGTTCAGAAGAGGATCAGCGCGGCTCGAGAAGACCGGGGCCGCTGCAGAGCCCATCCTGCAGTGGCCCGTGAAGAGGAGGCCCAGAGGTGAGAGAGAGAGACTGAGGGTTTGTACAGTGTGTATGTGTGCGTGTATGAGATGAGTTGAGAGACTGTGTGTGTGTGTGGGAGTGAAGACCTGAATGTTTGCAGAGACAGCATGGGAGAGCCTTTGTGTGTGTGAGAGACAGCATGTGGTAGTGAGAGCCTGTGCTTGAGCAAGACAGCATGTGGGAGTGAGAGAGAGCCTGTGTGTGTGTGTGTGAGTCAGCATGTGACAGTGAGAGCCCGTGTGTAGGAATGATTGTATGAGAGAGAGCATGTGACAGTGAGAGCCTGTGCTTGAGCAGGACAGCATGTGGGAGTGAGAGAGAGCCTGTGTGTGTGAGTCAGCATGTGACAGTGAGAGCCTGTGTGTAGGAATGATTGTATGAGAGAGAGCATGTGACAGTGAGAACCTGTGCTTGAGCAAGACAGCATGTGGGAGTGAGAGTTAGACAGCATGTGCAAGAGAGAGACTGTGTATAAATGATTGTATGAGGGACAGCATGTGAGAATGAGTGCCTGTGTATGTGAGAGAGAGAAAGCATGTGAGAATGAGAACCTGACCGTGTGTTTGAGGGAAGCAGACAGATGGAGAGAAAATAAATATGTTATAAAAGGAATTGGCAAAAAAATAAGAAAGGGAAGGTGGAAAAAAAAAAAGCCTGTGACCAACCGATTAGAAAACTAAGATCAGACAGCAAATGTAAAAAGAAATAAATTACTTTTTACTGATTGGCACATGTAATCTTTGGGAATGTGCAAGAGTAGCACTTTCTCTATGCGGATCTCACAATGTACGAGATCAGCATAGAGGAACTGGAAGCCCATGGGGCCTGCACAGAGGAGGCAGCAGAATGGGCTTCAGTGCCAATAGCAGCAATCAGCACCTCCGCAATAGCCATACAGCGGCAGTGACAGTGGCAGCAGAAGAATGAGAGAGGCTCTGAGGTTGCTAGCAAAAGAAAGAGAGGGGGTCTCTGCCTTTAGTGTGTGCATGTGTATGAATGGGAGTCTGCCTGGGGGTGTATGTGTGTGAATGCATGGGTGCCTGCCTGAGGGTGTGTCTGTGAATGAGAATGTATGGGTGTCTTCCTGGGGTTTGTATGTGTGAGAATAGGTGCCTGCCTGTTTGTGGTGTATGGGTGTGTGTGAGAATAAATTGGTGCCTGCCTGGGGGTCTGTGTGTGTGAGAATGAATGTGTGCATGCCTGGGGGATGGGGAGGGAGTAGTGTGAAAATGAATGGGAGCCTGCCTGGGGTTCAGTGTGAGAATGACTAGGAGCTTGCCTGTGTGTGTGTGTGTGTGTGAGAACGAGTGGGAGCTTGCCTGGGAGTGTGTGTTTGTGTGTATGTGAGGGAGCCAGTGAGAGTGAGAGCATGAGTGTGTATGAGAAAATCCAGGGGAGTAAGAGTTTGTGTGGGGGTGTGTGTGGAGGGGGAGAGAGTGCCTTAGAGCCTGAGTGTGTCAGTGTCTGTGAGAGCGAGAGGTTATGGTTGGGTATAAGAGCATGAATGTGTATGTATGTGACAGTGTATGTGTGAGAGAGAATGGACATGTGAGTATGTGTGAGAGAGAGAGGATAACCTCCTAATCCTCGACAATATCAGGGTGACTGGAAATCAAGAGCTCCCATGTATGGACAGCAGGGGCTTTTTAAAATCCTTATTAATTTTAATTATTGTGTGTTATTTGATATATGTACTGTTTTGAAATATTTTATTGGTGTTTGGGAAATTGTAAAAAATGCATATGATTTTAATTAATAGAAATTCTATTTATCAGTAGTTTTAAAATATTTTATTAGTATGGTTTTACTATTATAACTGATGCTTTGTTTCTTGATTTTATTTGTTTTATGAGGAATGGTGGTTCTGTTTTTCCATTATTAATACACAGAGTCTGGCTTCTTGGGGTTTCCATTCCAGTTTTTGTCTAATTTGTGCTCCTTTATTTTGTATTCTGTATTTGGTGAGGGTCTGTCTCTGCTCTGTGTGTGTGACCACGATGAGAGATTCTGCTAGCATGTAGTGTCTGTATAGGGATCTATAGCAATCGGGTTTGTTTTGTTTCCTCAGTAGGTGGTGTATTGTTATCCCAGGACCCAGTGTAATATTTACCCTTGCTTTTTCACAGGTAGGGTTATTATTGTTTGAATCCTTGGTGTTATTACTGTTATGTTATGATGGGATTGCAGTATAGATTTTGGGTGTCTCTTTTGCGGTGCTTTATGTTAGTTCACAATGTGTCTGGCAGTGGAAGGTGTTTGTGCTGCTGTTACTGTGAGGTGACACCAGAATTTGAAAATATCTTTTAGTATGATGGGCTGTAAGGGAAACATCCAAGCTCCATTGTTTGGGGGAATTTCAGTGGATGCACAGAGATACAGAACTGGAGGTGCAGGATTTGTATTGACATTCTGTCCCTTCCTATATATTCCAGACTTCATTCTCATAATCATATAGAATTAGTTGAATGAGGCTATCAAATAATTTTATAGTAGTTTTACTAGAAGTGTGAAACTGGCCAGCTTTTTAAAATAATGCAGAGGACCCTTTGGACTTTTTTTAACAACACTTTTTTTATAACCAATTTTAAAGCAGGATCCATGCTATAGAGGTGGGTGTGATGAAGAAATGTCATTTTGGCTCCCCCCCACCCAAAACAAATTCTTCTGTCTAGAGATGCCACTGATTTTCTGTGGCACACAAATGCATTGGCCCCTGGGCGCTGGAGACCCTTGGTGCGCCACTGGGTGCGAGCCATATGGGGCCGCAAGTGGTGGCAAAGAGGAGTGGAGATTTGGCAGGCCGCAAGCAGTGCCCAATCTGCTCGCGACCCAGAAAACCCCAGTCAGCGGGCGTGATTGAGAATGAGGTAGGAGTCGGGGCCGAGACCGGGGGGGGGGGGGGGGGGGCGCAAGGAAGAAGGCTCGCCTAGGGCGCCAAATCCCCTTGCACCGGCCCTGCCTGGCAAATACCCAAAAACTAAGCCTATCCTATGCTACTTATGCCAGTAATAGCAGTGACTATTTTCTAAGGCAACTTGATTAATAGCGGGTAATGGACTTCTCCTCCAAGAATTTATCCAATCCTTTTTTAAACCCAGCCACACTAACTGCACTAACCACATCCCCTGGCAACAAATTCCAGACTTTAATTGTGCATTGAGTGAAAAAGAACTTTCTCTGATTAGTTTTACATGTGCTACATGCTAACTTCAAGGAGTGCCCCCTAGTCCTTCTATTATCTGAAAGTGTAAATAACCGATTCACATCTACCCGTTCTAGACCTCTCATGATGTAGTGCAAGCCAGTTAGGTTGCTCTACCCCCCCCCCCCCCCCATGCCCCAGGGACAAAGGGGCAGATCTAGCTGCCTAATATAGAAACATAGAAACATAGAAACGACGGCAGAAGAAGACCAAATGGCCCATCCAGTCTGCCCAGCAAGCTTCACACATTTTTTTCTCATACTTATCTGTTTCTCTTAGCTCTTGGTTCTATTTCCCTTCCACCCCCACCTTTAATGTAGAGAGCAGTGATGGAGCTGCATGCAAGTGAAATATCTAGCTTGATTAGTTAGGGGTAGTAGCCGCCGCAATAAGCAAGCTACACCCATGCTTATTTGTTTTACCCAGACTATGTTATACAGCCCTTATTGGTTGTTTTTCTTCTCCCATGCTGTTGAAGCAGAGAGCCATGCTGGATGTGCATTGAAAGTGAAGTATCAGGCACATTTGGTTTGGGGTAGTAACCGCCGTAACAAGCCAGCTACTCCCCTCTTTGTGAGTGCAAATCCTTTTTTAATAATCTAACCCTTTGTGTCTTTGGTCACTTGCCACCTAATTAAGAAGAAGCTACCCCATTTTCCATGATTATAAATTCCCTGGCCCCAAGCTGTGACTGATAAAATATGTTAGTGTTTGTATTTTAGAACTGAGACTGGGGGTGTGGGAATGTGCATGGAAAAAAAGTTTTGCTTTGCTTTTTCATGTCATGGTTATTTTTGTTTTGTTGGATGTTTAATAGATAAATACTAAATGCAAGAAACCAAAATAATTTCAGTGTTTTTACATTCCTCCTGAATTGAAACAGGTGACTTACATAATAGAACATCAAACATCACAAAATGCACAAACAAACAAACACATTAAAAATACAATCCATAGCAATTCACACAACAGGCTGCGAAAAAACAACAACAACAAAAAAATGAAACAAAAGGGTGAGATCCCCCTCCCCCCCATCAGCACCACTGAAATCCAAAAATGTAACCCCCCTCCAGGCCTTCCCCTATTCCCCACCTCCTCTACATGCTAACAGACCATGACAGGGGCTCAGCGGTCCCAACAGGTGGCGCCACCCCTTCCACTTTATTGCCTCCTCCGCCCTCTCCTTTTACCCAGTCCAGAGTGCAGCTTCCCCTTCTTTCTCCTCCCCTGCAGCCCCCACTCTGCCTTTTATCTCCCCCTACCCCCATCAGAGGACCAGGGATGGGGAGAGGATGAAAGGAACAGAGATGGCTGGAGAAGAGTGTGAGAGGACTGAGGATGTGGGAGAACAAGAAGACGAGAGGGGAGAGAACCAGGGAAGGAGAGAGGGTGGAAGGGATATGGGGAGGAGAGAGAATCTGAGATGGGAGAAGAGGATGAAGAGGAAAGAAGGGAAACAGGTTCCATGATCTGGAGAACAGAGTCCAGTATCAAGGGTAGATCCGGACTGCAGGAAGGGCTGGAGATGTTTCTACCCCACTCTGGTTCTGCTCTCTCTCTCTCTCATATCCCCACCCTGTCTTTAACCTCTGTCTCTCTCAGCCTCCAATCCTGCATGCCCTTTCTTTCTCAAACACACAGTCAGTCCCTTTCCGCCCCCACCAGCTTGGAAGTCTGTGACCCCAATCAGCCTTTCCCCCAAATAACCAGCTTGCCCTCACCACCAGCTATTGCCCCCCCCCTCCAGCAAACCTGTCCTTAATCAGCCATTTCCTCCACACCAGAAGTTCCCTCCACTCCCAAGGCAGGCCAGCCAACCTGCCTGCCTCCACTCCTTCCAGCAAACCAGTCAGCCAACCTGTCTTCAACACCACCCCCAGCAAGCCTGCCTGCCTCCAACCATCATCCTCCAGTAAGCCTGGTTGCCTCCAACCACTCCTCCAGGAAGCCCACCTCCAAACTCCCCCCCCCCCCCATCCCCAGCAAGCCTGCCTGCAACATCCCCTCATCCTGGAAGCCTGCTTCCTTCCCCACCCAACAAACCTTCCAGATGCTTCAGTCTCTGTACGCCAGTCTCCAGGGCAGCTGATGCCAGCACTGTGCCACTGTCTGTTGAGTCTGTACCTCTACTCTCGTGCTGATCTCTCAGTCCCGGTCTCACAAGTTCAGTGTCAGAGAAGAGGCACCGACATAGCTCAAACCCAAACTCAAAGGGAATTGTGTGGGGCCATTATCAATTGTTCCATGGACCAGCCGAGAGAGAGAGGGAAGATCCCCGATGGAAGGAAAAGTTATTAGGACCAGGGCTCAGGGGGCCCCACCATGTTCCAGTGTCTATCAGTGCAGCTGGCAAACCTCAGTGGAGGCAATGTGAGGCTGTGCTTACGGCCCTGGGGTCGGGATGCTGCTGCAGAAGTCCAGAGAGGAAAAGGGCATGGGATGTAGCCAGTGCAGTGAGGGCAGCGCGAGGTCCTCCCTGCTGTAAAAGATGCTCTACACGGAGAAAGAAATACAGCTGCAAACTATAGACAGGGAGGACAAGTTCCAAAAGCCATTTATCTGGCCAAGGCCCACCCTGAATGCAGGTGAAAGTATACATGGCCATTCAGCAGAGGTGTTCCTGGGGCAGGGAAATGCAACAAGGCAGCTAGGTTTTGCATTTTCAGAACTAGGCGCATTGTTTTTCAGTGGAAAAGTATCCACCGGAAAAAACAGCAGCAGACCTCCGCCGGTGCTTTCTCCAGAGGCGAGTTTCAAAGGGAACGTGCAGGCGGTTTTGCAAACTTCGCCCCCTGGGATCTGCAAGTTGCACCACGGGGTGTGTATCCTGCTGTCTTCTGCAAAGCTGTCCATCTAAAGATGGTGAATTAAGCATAACACACAGTAGAAGGGGAAAAATTACAGATAATCAATACGTTCAGGAGGGAGGAGAAATCAAGGTCAAAGGAGGGGAAACAGGCCAGCAGGTGGGAAGGGAAATAAAGAGTCTGCATGGGTGGGAAGTGAAGAGGACACAGAGAAAAGAGGCTGAAAGCATATGAGGAGAGGCAAAGAGACGATGAGGTTGATATGCCAAAGGGTTTGTCCAGGTAACTTAATTTAAATTTAATTTACTTTAATGTCTAGATTTATATTCCACATATTTCAAGACACCTTGGACAAAGTGAATCACAACAATTATTCAACCACAAAAAAACAGTATATACAATATATATCAATACAGCTTGCAAACACAAATCACAATTTAAAAAACCCACCAAATCCACAAGAGACCCTGCCTTCTCACAGCCCATCTTCCCTCTGTCCCCAAATCCCTCAGCACACTATTCCCTGTCCAGTAAGTGACAAAAAAAGGCAAGTATTCAAACACTTTTCAAAATTGCAGTGTAAAGGAGCATATGTTAGTCGAGTGGTTCCCAAACCTGTCCTGGAGAACCCCCCAGCCAGTCGGGTTTTCGGGATCCGCAATGAATATGCAGGAGATAAATGTTCACGTTCTGCCTCCACAGCATGCAGATTTTATCTCAGGCATATTCGCTGCGGATCCCGAAAACCCGACTGGCTGGGGGGGGGGGGGTCCCCCAGGACAGGTTTGGGAACCTTTGTGTTTAACAGTCCAGGACAAAGGCATTTAGCCTGGTCCACCTTAAGGCAGCTTATAAGGGAATCCTGGTTGGAGGGCAGGGCTCCTGGAGAGAGGGATAAGATGCCAGGATCCAAAGAAAGAGAGGGGAGGGGTGGGTGGTCCCGGGGATGAGAAAGAAGCCCAAATCCCGAGCAGCTGTGAATTGCATTGCCGTCTTTTTGGTTTTGAAAACTGCTAAGGTAAGCGGTGCCCTTACTGATTTATTTTTTCTATAATTAATAAAACGTTTGTGAGAAAACAGCCTGAGCCTGTTCTCTGGTCTGCCAAAGACCACGCGTGGTGTCACAGGCACATGTTCTTCAAACTCCTTCACCTTCAAAGCTTAACTGCTTCCATAACAGAGGAGCCACGCGCAGAACCGAGTGCGCACACTCCTGGAAGGAATTATCAGCCGCTTTTCTTGTCTTGAGCACAAAGGCCTGGCAGGAACGTATCCACCCATATTGTGAGCCAAGTAAGAAGGGCCTACATCTTTCAAAGCCTTTAAAGTCAAGGCCAACAATTTAAAATGAAAACGAAGCCCAATTATTAGCCAGCGCAGGGCAATCAATAACGGTGGGGGGCTCTCTCCCACTGACTTTTTCCAGTAAAGGACTCTTGCTGCCGTGTTGTGGATAATCTGTGATTTACAGATTTATTTATTTTTTTTAAGAGGTAGCGAGAGTGAAGCTTTACATTAATCCAGGTGAGGAAGCACAACAGGCTGCACAACCAGTTTCAAAGTCCAAGGGACAAAGCAGGACTTTCCAGGTAAAATGTATCCAGATGAAGTGAGGTGGGGGGAGGAGGGGGCGTGGCTAAAAGCAGGGCTTCATTTATAGAATAAAAAAAGGAAAAGGACCTGGGGGAGGGGGAGGGAGTGAGGTGGAGGGGAGGAGGAGTCAAGGCCAGGAGTGGCATGTGGAAGGGGGGTGGGACCACACAGACACGGAGCACTCTTCTTCCTCCTTACTCCGGTCATCCCTAACCCCCAGATGTTCTTCACCCACAGAACTGATTTACACCCTCAGCTCCTCAGGCCCTGAATAAAAGGTGGCAGAGCACCGTTCCAGCCCTGGGTAACAGATACAAAAGAGGGGTTTAATTAGCCCAAGCTCCAGGCAGATTCATTAAAAAGTGCGGGAGAGCCGGCGCTCTGTGTTGAGCGCCCCCGCTCTCCTGGGCACGCGATTCTCTATTTAAATGAGGCTGTGCGCTAATAAGGAGGCGCTAGGGACACTAGTGCGTCCCTAGCGCCTCCTTATTAGCGGAAGCGGCGGCTGTCAGCGGGTCTGACAACCGATGCTTAATTTTACTGGCGTTGGTTTTCGAACCTGCTGACAGCCACGGGCAGATTTTTTTTTTTTGGGGGGGGGGGCCTCCGATTTAATATCGCTATGATATATAGTTGGAGGGTGTACAGAAAAGCATTTTTTTCTGCTTTTCTGTACACGTTTCCTGTGCTGTCTATGCTCAACACCTGCCTTTGGGCAGGCCTTAATTTCTGAGAGTAAAATGTGCAGCTTGACCGCACATTTTACTTTCAGTATCCCGGGCAACTAACTAATAGGCTCATCAACATGCATTTGCATGTGATGAGCGCTATTAGTTTCCGCGAGTTTGGCCGCGCGTTTCCAAGGCGCTATTACCCCTTACTGGAATCGGCCTGTTTGAAACTTGTGAGCAGGAGCCAGGGTTGAAGCCTTGATGATTGGTGTTACCTGCTCACAGGTTTCAGACTTGCGCTAATTAAACCCCTTTCTGCTGCAGGATCACACCAGGAGGGGAAGGGCTGGATTTGGGAGCAGAGCACGCCCTCGTCCCTCGCAGGCTGCCCTACCTCTGAAATCTAACAAGAAGTGCTGGAACGCAGCTGCCCCTGGCTAACGCGCTGATGGTCTGCACTACCCGGATAGATTTACCCGGGAAAGTCTGATAGGAGAAATCCCTGTTTTTGGGTGGTTTGTGGGGTTTTTTTTTCAGCGGTGCCACTGAGTATCAGTGAAAAGTTTGCAGGGTAACTTTACCTCTCTGTGGCACGACCCTTTCATTCTCCTTCAGCACGTGGCTTTCTGCCGAGGAGTTGAGGGTTCAGGCCCCGCCTCGCTGCCTCTGTGGCTTCGGCTGCCCACCCACCTCGCCGGTGCTGCACAGCTGGCAGCAGGGAGGAGAGGAGCCGCTGGCTTTAAAATGTAAAAAAAAAAAAAGCATCCAGATGAAGAGAGAGAGACCTGCAAGGAGAGGACATTTTGGAAGTAAAGCTCTTCCCGGGCTCCAGACAAAAGCCAGGGTCCTCCGTAATCAGCGTCCTTGTTAACCGGGAGCCAGGAATCAGCGATGACTCTCCGGCATGAGGCTGGGAAACTGTAACCCACATCTGGCCAGCTGTAAGCTGCTTTTAACCCGACTCCCCGTGTGCATAAAATATGTCGGTCTCGTTCGAACTCCCTTCCCATGCAACTTAGGTACTCATTGTACTGTGAAATGTATTGGGAGAGGAGCCAGGATAGAAACCTCCCAGAGCCATGCAGTTAGGCTGCCAATATGGGGAAAGCACATTCTGGCGGGATCCAGAACCACAGTTTGGGGAGGGCAGATGACACCTGCCTGATTATGACAGGCTATGCTTTGTCTTTGTTCTTGCCCCACTCCTCAATCAAGCAACTAGGTCACCATCATGAAACAATCTGGAAAATACAATTCTGAGGTGCAGTCACATTATTTTATTTATTTACTACAGGCTTTATAGTCTGCTGTCTTACCAGAACCTGTTCATGGCGGATTACAGGCAATTAAAAACACATCAAACTTAAGTCATGCAATAATTCAAAGCATCATAAAACAAGGTGTCTTTAACACCTTTCTAAAACCCTTGTAATCTGCTGGCTTCCCTTGTCCTACAGGAAGGCTGTTGCAGAGGGAAGGGTGCCCTGAGAAAAGACACGCTGTAACCCAGCGGGCTTAAGTGCTGGGACAGACAACAACTGTTGGCCCAGCAAACGTAAAGACTGCTGAGGTTGATGTGGAACCAAGCTTTTTTTTTTTGTTTTTAAATAGTTCAGGACAGACCCATATAGGGCTCGATGAACCAAAGTCAAAATTTTTAATTTTACCCGCTGCTCCATCGGTAGCCCATTAACTTGAATAAAACTGGCCTAATGTGTTCTTGCAATGGGCAATGCCTAACCAGGCAAGAGGAAGCATTTAATAGCAACTGCAACAAAGGTAAATGACACTTCGGAAGCCCAATGTACATGGCGGGGCAGTGGTCTACAACTGGCAACACAAAGGGATGCATCAAGGATTTAGAATCATTCTCATCTAATAAATACCTGAGACGATGTACTTTGAGTAATTTAAGAAAACCTATTTGCACAAACTTATGTAACTGGGGTCGCAAGGTAAACTCATTATCTAGGAGGATTCCAAGATCGCAGACAACCTGAACTGGATCAATATGGACCTCTGCAACCTGAACATTAATCGAAACTGGTAATATCTCAGCCTTAGCTCTATTAAAAAATAAACCATTCTCTTTAAGCCATTATGATCTTCAATATTAGAATATGTCTTTACTACCATGTTGGATGGTTTAAGTATTATAAAAAAAATGGAGGTACAGAAGAGAGCTTGGAAGTGCAATTTTCAAAAAGTTTAGGTGCTTGAATTTGGGAGTTAGGCACCTAAATCAGCCCCTTTAAATATTGACTAGGTCTGAACCCCTACATTTAGGTGCCAAAATGTAGGTGGCTATGGAGTGGGGTTAAGACAGGGAAAAATTTAGGTGCCTAGTACAGATTTTCAGTATTAACCACCTAATTTCAGCTGAAAATCCCTCTAAATGTGGGTACCTAAATTAGGATCCTAAATAAATTGCTGAGCATTTTTTTGAAAATTGACCCCTTAAGAAGTCAAAAAATTCCCACCCAATAACCTATGAGGGTCAAAGTGCAGTCCAAAAAGTTTTCAAAACCTTAAGGACATTACTAATTTATTTTAACAAATGAAGATGGTTCAGATGTCAATTATTTTACAAAGATTTTTTTAAAAGTTTGAATGCGCTATTTTAAGAAGTAAAATAGCTTTAAAATTAGGTTAAGCCTTGAGTGGAGCTTAAATAAATAAACGAAAAGCATAAAAGTCCATTCAGGTGATGGGCAAAGCCGGTCACTGGTACGGTCCCGGGCCGTGCCCCGGTCCCTCCACCTACCTTGGGGCCGGCCCGGGCCACTGAAAGACCTCTCCATCCGGAAAGGCCGTGCTGGCCTCTCCCGCAGGGCTCCCTCCTCGAGGGAGACGCCGTCGATCAGCCGCGTCGGGCCCTGCCCCCTAGGCGCGCGCACAGGGCTCAAGATTTAAAGGGCCCAGCGCTGGAAGATGCAGGACAGCCTCCAGATGACGTCAGACGCTGCAGGGGTATTTAAAGCCTGCAGCTGGGCCCATACCTTGCCTTGCAACGAGGTTCACTCGCTTCTGAGTTTCTAGTTGCAGTCCTGACTCCAGCTTGTCCCTGGCTACTGACTCCGGCTTCTCCCTGGCTTCTGACTCCGGCTTGTCCCTGGCTACTGACTCCGGCTTGTCCCTGACTACTGACTCCGGCTTGTCCCTGGCTTCTGACTCCGGCTTGTTCCTGGCTTCTGACTCCGGCTTGTTCCTGGCTACTGACTCCGGCTTGTCCCTGGCTTCTGACTCCGGCTTGTCCCTGGCTACTGACTCCGGCTTGTCCCTGGCTTCTGACTCCGGCTTGTCCCTGGCTACTGACTCCGGCTTCTCCCTGACTACTGACTCCGGCTTGTCCCTGGCTTCTGACTCCGGCTTGTCCCTGGCTTCTGACTCCGGCTTGTTCCTGGCTTTGACTCCGGTTCGACCCTCTGAGTCCTGCGCTTCCATCCAGGAGGCCTCACCCAAGTCCAAGCGGCTCGGCTCCTCCCGGGGGGATCTCGGGCTTCCAGTGGTGAAGATCCCTCTGGTCTCCTGCCTCGGGCCGCCTACCGGTTGCAGCCTCCGCTGGGGGCCTCCCCCCAGTGCGTCACCATCTGTTACAGCCGGCTCAGGGGTCCACAAACTCAACAGTCACTGCTAAATCTTCTGGTGCTTTTTAATCTGAGGAGAGTAGGGATCTTGGAAAACAGCATTTTTGATTCCCAAATATGGTAACAAGTGATAGGCGCTATAATTTATCAGACCTACTGCTATAGGAAGGATGATATTTTGCCAGTAAAAGGATCTCACAGGGAAGGGATTGACTTATTATCATAAACAGTGGCATCCTTAGCCGACATACACAGGGCACAGGTTTGCCACTCAATACGAAGTGCATACAGCCTGAATACATCGGTAAGGAACTCACCATTACATGTTTTTGACAATCAACAGACACTTTGATCATGAAAACCCCCTTCCGAAACCCATAAAAAGGCACAGCACTTCACTCTTCTTCTCCTGAGGCTCGGTGGCTGCAGGGTGCAGCGTCACAGGAAGCACCGAGCGGTCCCTGCGGCCCAAGGGGACATGCATGGCCTTTTCCCTTTCTTGCCCTATGCAGTGATGCAGTTTAATGTTAAACCCCCTTAGATCTCTGGGGGAGAGGCGAGGAGGGGGAGGGGTTAGATGCACTTCCTAGGTTTTCCTTAAACATCAAACACACCTTTACGATTAAATTATTCACCGACTGCTCCCAAGAGCTACCAGCAGCCAGTTCAGAGAGAACCCAGTCCAGGAGCTGCAGAGAAGGAAAAGAGAAAGCAACCGTTACATTTAAAACCGAGGAAGATCATAAAAATATCAAAATGTATTCATGGATGCAACGAGGAGACTAGAGCTTTGGACACCCCCCGGTCCAACCCAAGTGATCATTTCAAAAATTGGAAGAAGGAAAGGTTGAAAAACAGTAAGAGAGAGATCATCTGCCTTCTCTCTGTTACTCCTTCTTCAGGACTGCCCTCCCCGTTCGTGTTCTGTTTCTGTCTTTGCTTTTCATTGTCTTTTAGATAAAGGAAACAAAAGATATTTGTAGCTACAAAGTTCTGTTTTTTGAATTTTGTCAAAAAAAAAAAAAAGCAGATGAGAGAAAGAAGGGAACATTCTCAGGACTGACAAAAGCAGAGATAAAAAAAAAATATTCCAAGCCTTTTCAGCTGCCTAGGGATGCTGTTTACAGAATATCTGCATAGAAGGAGGGGGGTAAGAGAGTGAAAGAGAGCCAAATATGGGACGTGGGAAGGGGAGGCTACTCAGAAAGAATCTGGGCTAGTTCTCTGGAGAAAGCCGAGTGCCAATCTTCTGGCTCTCATGGAGGAGTCCAACTTGCAATCTTTTCTTCAGTCTCCAAAGTTAAACTTTTGGCTTTCACAGGAAGGGCCTAGAACGTAGAGGTTTTTTTTTGCCTTTTTGTACCTGTGGGGAGATCTCTCGATAAATTCACTCCTGTGTACCTTGTACCACATGCTATGTGCAGGCTGAAAAAAAATCTTTCATTTCCTTCCATTTTGGGGGGGGGGGGGGGGGGGGTTCCCAGCTGTGCTTCATTTCACTAGCGGGACTCTCATTTGCTTCAAGAAATAATGTGCACAATCCCCCGGCATGAAAAAAGTGAAAAAAAAAAAGTCATATTTTGGCATGATTTTTTTCATTCATTTGCCAAAAGAAACGAAACTAATGGTAAAGAAGTGAAGGAAAAGCTGGAGATCAGCTGGGTCTGTTTCACCATACAAAGGATGAAGTTGGGCAGACTAGATAAATGTAATGGTCCTTGCCTGGCAGTGGTAGGAACTGGATTGAGAGGTTGCACTATTGCAAACAACTCATCCTTTACTCCTTCAAGAATGGAAGGCAGGGCAGAAGTAAGGACAAAAGAAAAGAGAAAAAGAAGAAGTACTACCTTGTGATACTGAAGGTCATGGGGGTACCAGCAGGCTACAACTCCCCAGAAACTAACCAGGTTGATGCTGTTAGGTTGGCTTGGCCAAGTACTGTCCAGCAAGGCCACAGGGACGTGGCAGGCTGGATGTTCTGATAACAGCTTCAATCATTTTGATTATTAAAATGCTTGACAGTAAGACATTGGTGGGTGGGCGCAGTGGTACATTTTATATTATGTCATAGAACACTCTACACACAATCTGGTAAAGCAAAACTTAGTTTACTAACTGTTGTAAATATATGGATAATAAATCAACAAATATCAACATTGAGGGGCGGATTTTAAGAGCCCTGCTCACGTAAATCCACCCGGATTTACGCGAGCAGGGCCCTGCACGCCGGTGCGCCTATGTTCAATAGGCCTACCGGCGCACGCAGAGCCCCGGGACTCGAGTAAGTCCCGGGGTTTTCCGAGGGGGGCGTGTCGGGGGCGGGGATGAGCGGCGCGCCATTTTCGGGGCGGGACGCGGCATTTCGGGGGCAGGCCCGGGGCGTGGCCACGCCCTCCGGAACCGCCCCCAGGTTGCGTCTAGGCGCGCCAGCGGCCCGCTGGCGCGCAGGGATTTACTTCTCCCTCTGGGAGGCGTAAATCCCCCAACAAAGGTAAGGGGGGGGGGTTTAGACAGGGCCGGGGGGGGTGGGTTAGGTAGAGGAAGGGAGGGGAAGGTGAGGGGAGGGCATTAGCGAATTCCCTCCGAGGCCGCTCTGATTTCGGAGCGGCCTCGGAGGGAACGGCGGCAGGCTGCGCGGCTCGGCTTGCGCCGGCTACACGGAATAGGCAGCCTTGCGCGCGCCGATCCAGGATTTTAGCGGATACGCGTGGATCTACTAAAATCCCACGTACTTTTGTTTGCACCTGGAGCGCCAACAAAAGTACACAAACGCGCCATTTTTGAAAATCTACCCCTGAATACAGTATCACAGTGAACTGTACATAAATCAATACAGGTAAATAGGAGCCAGACAGAAATAAAGATAGAATATTAACACAGAGCAATAAAGAACAAAAGACCTGAACACCTCCCTTATAAGCCCTCCTCTATATAAGCCAGCGATCATAGGATATCAGGAGGACTCGGATCTGGGGACTCTGAAAGACTTGCTGTGTTCTTCTCAGCTCATCCAACGAAAATAGGCAAATGCTATGCTCTATATATCCCTCTCTATATATGCTCTATATATCCCTCTCTTTTACCCAGGAAGGTATTTCAGTACCAGTCCTTTGACCTCCCTTTTGGTAAAAGACATCAGTTGTTTAACTTATTATCAGCTCATTAGTATGGGGTACTGGTCTAGCATTTGATCTTCCCAGGTGATAAGAAATATCAAATATCTTAGTTTTTGATGTCCCCGAGATACCAGATGTTGCTTGGGACCATCCCAGCTCTATATCAGCTCATTGTTGCCAGAATGTCTCAGAACTGTGGGAACAAATGGTAATAGTGTCAGTCCCTGTACTCATACCACCTGCAATATATTGATTCATACTCATCAACCATTAGAGTATGTTCTGATCGATAGCTGTCTTTTCGCAGTACAAAGTCTTCCAGAGATCTATCTAACTATCTAAAATTATCTTTCCACAGTGGTGGGGAGGGAGATGTATGTTGATCTACCCAGGATGGTGGAGAACCAACAATGAAAAAAAATAAAAAGAGTCTTGGAAAAAGAGTGATCTCCTACAAACAGTTGTTCTACTTTGGCTGGCAGCTGGGATAAATCCTTTCAGTGTGGACAAGAATAAGTGGGCAGACTGGATACACCAATTGGTCATTTTCTGCCATCATTTGCTATGTTTTTGTTATTGCTAAGATGGGATTTTTCTCCAGAAATGTCCACTTTACGGCATAATTTGTGCATACAGGGCCCAATTTTCAAAGCTGGCCGTGTTAGAGCTAACTTAGCCAGTTAGAGCTTATCCAGCTAAGTTACGATGTATATTCAGCGGCATGGCGAAGCCGCTGAATATACGCGTATATGTGCGCACTTTGCTGGATAAGTGTACCTGGCTCTATGGCACGTCTCTAAACTTAGATGTACACTTATACATCTAATTGCGAATATCTGTATTTAGGAGTATAAATTATACACCTAACTCGCTCCACCCCCGATCCACCCAGTACACACCCACGTTTTGTGCGTGTAACTTTTAGCCACATAAGGGACTTATCTGACTAAATAGCACTGAACACGAATTGAATATTGAGCCCACTGAGTCTAAGATCTCCCACATTATGAACAATGGGGTGGTGACCTCAGACTCCTCCTTCTTCTGCTTCCCCTCCCGCCCAAAACCAATGAAAGGAGCACTGACTCCCAGGGCACCTGCAAACCTGGAATACAACCTCTGGAGGAATAAGCAATGCTCTGAGCGGCGGAGCACGGGGAAGGGAGACGTTATCCTTTGTTGGGCACAACGGTGCTCTTTGTACAAAGAATACAAACCCTACATTACAGGCATTAAGCCACCAGTGCGATTAAAACGGAAAAAGAAATGAAACCTACGGCACTCTGGTTTACCAAACAGCGAGCGAATAACAAAATCTAAATAAAAATTGACACTCGTGTCTCTGCCGGAGCGTGAGCATGGCTCTCAGAGCTTTCGAAATGAAAAACATTTAGAATTTCTTGCTTCACTTGTCTGGCTGATTTCATTCTACAAAGCAGCTGCCAATATCTTTGCATGCTCGCGGAGCTGGCAGCTCTCTTCAGTCCTGAAATGAGTCGTCCCCCCCCCCCCCCCCCCCCCCGTTTACGAGATTATTGATCGAGAATTAGGGCTCTTTATATAATGTTCACTGAATGTATTTCCTCCATCAGAATGTCTCCTTGCCTCTGTGCCATCGTTTGTCTCTTCCTTGTTCCCAACAGGGGATGGTTGCCAGATATCCTGGGGGGGGGGGGACGACATAGGCAAAGTAGAGGTGTTTCCAACCAAAATGCACTTGATTTTGGTAAAGTTGCTGTCAATAGTGTTTGCTGAGACCGTGTGTACTACCCAGGGCGCTATGTTTCTATACAGGATAGCTTTTGGGGTCTGCGACCTCACAGGGCACGATGCCTAAGGGAACACCACTACCCTGGGCCTTCTCCCCTATTGGCGCCCTCCAGCAGTCTTCCCAATTCTGGCTGCAGAATCAGCAGGCAACTCATGCAAATAGGACCAGGGCAGCCACACCGGCAGAGAAAGGCAGCACCTTCTGAAGAGCATGGGAGGGAGGCCCGCACAGGAAATGGAGCTATTTTGCAGCGTCATCACAGTCTGGAAGAGCCCCTGAAAAAGCATTGCAGGCTAGGAAGCTGCATGGGAACTGCCCGCTGCTGAAGCCTGCAGGGAAGCCCCCAGTAGAAGGAGGGATGGATGATCAGCCTGCTGGGAGAGAGTGGGGGCGGGGAAGAACTGTGCAGGCCAGAAGACGTTTGGGGTGAGGGAACCTGCTAGGAAGAGGGAGAAGAGAGATCATGAGTGGGGGCAGGGGAAGAGAAAGAGGGAGTGGGGGGTTTGGGGCACTGTCTTCACCCCATCCCATTCTCTCTTTCTCTCCCCTACCCCATCTCGTCCCTCCTCTCTCCCCGCACCCATATCCAATGGTACTGCCTGGAGATCTCTTGCAGTCAGATTGAATGACCCTGCACCCACAGTAAAATGCAGGGGTTTGGTAACTGGCACTGTACAAGCACATGATATGTATGTACGTAAGGAAGTTAGAGCTGGCTCTGAACACAGTATCCGTCAGTATGGGAATATTCTCACTCTTCCACCTTCTCTACCATGCTCAACACAGATTTCTGTTGGGATGATCTGTTATTTAACCAACACAACATGGAATATTTCCAAAGTTCTTAACCCGGATCCAGCCATTTCCATGAAACCTTTGTACACCAAGTTTGATACTTTTCAGTCTTCAATATGCTTCTCCCCTCTCGGAGAGAGTAAAAGAAAGAGAGGAGTAGGAACAGGGAGAAAGAAAGAGTGGAAGGGAGGCACCTATTAGGTTAGACCTAGCCTTTGTTTATTTGTTATTCTACAGATAAAAACAGGTAGCTATAAGCACTAGGCATGTGCAGGGAAAACAATTTGGGGTTTTTTTTTTCTCGATTCATTTTCGGAGGGGGTTTTCCCCCCATGAATTTTGTTTCATGGAATGCGAGATTTGCTGCGGCCCAGTCCAGAGCCTGGGTCCTGATGCTGGGAGCCTTGATCTGGACCCAGAGCTGATGCCAGGGCTCGGCTCGGAGGCTGGGTCCCGACACCTGGGCCTCAGCCTAGACAGGAGCTCGGATCCAGGCCCAAAACCACAGCCCAGCCAGGAGGCTGGGACCTTGGCCCGCGCACGGTCCCAACACTGGGCCCGGCCCGGAGGCTGTGGTTTCTGACTCCTGGGCCTTGGCCCGGAGCCGCGACCCAGGCTCGATGCCATGCCCTGACCCAGAAGCCACATGCCAAGGCCTTGGCTTAGAAGCTTGGTCCCACAGCCTGGGCCTCGACCTAGCATCAAGTCCAGGTCCTAAGCCCAGACCTCGGTGCAGGTCCAACACCCTCTTCTTTTCTTCTTCAAGTGATGCCATCCACTGTGGTCCATGCTGGAGTTCATTAACTCTGGCACCTTCACTCTAGCGGACGGCACCATTTTGATGTACAGCACGGCTGGGTAGGGCCCTGGCATCAGGCTTGGGTCTAGGTTGAGGCCCGGGTGTCGGGTCCCAGCCTCCGGGCTGGGCTGTGGCATTGAGTCTGGGTCAGGGCTCTGACTTAGGCTGAGGACTGGGCATCGGGACCTGGCCTGGTTGCTTCCGTGGATTTACCTGACAGATCAGGTAAGTTTGTTCGGGGGGGGGGGGGGGGGGGGGATGATGACTTGGCCAAGGCCTCATCATCAGCCTGGGCCTAAGCAGAGACCCCGGAATCACGCTTGGGGCCTAGGCCATGGCCTCTGCTTTGGGCCTCAGCCTTTGCCCTAGGCAAAGCCCCAGCTTCCAGCCTAGATCTAGACCTTAGGTGCCGGGATCGCGCTCAGACACAGGCCACGGCCTCTGCTTTTTGGCCTTCGTCTACGGCCTACGTGAGGCCCCGACCTCAGGCCTAGAAAACGCATTCATTTAAAACAACTGCAACATATTAGGTTTAGTTCATCCAGTGGGGTCCCAACTTGTTTTGGGGCCCCCGAATGAAATGAATTGGCCTTAGGTACATCCATAAGGACTGGCCTAGTGAGTCAGCGGCAAGTGCTGTGCCCTGACATATGGAAGACCTGGATTCTATTCCCCGGCCTGACTTCTGCTCCCCTGCCCAGCCAGGGCTAGGTATTCTGGGAAGGCAGCGACCACAGCTCCTGGAGACAGAGAGTCTCAACCATCACTCAGTAGCAACACCTAATGACCAGACGTGAGGTCTGCATTAGCTGGGTTTTGGCAGGAAACTGCTGCTTGTGGCCCCTGGCTGAGAACTACTGCTGCAATGGTTAGGATGAGACGGAAGAAGGGATATAACAATAGAGGGGTGGAAGGATGAGAAAGATGATAGTTGTGAATGAAGGCCCATGGGACTGTAGCCCAGTAGAGATTCATTCCATTTGAGCTGGAAGCCCAAAAGAGCAAGAAAAAACTGCTGAGTTTACGAAAGAAAAACAGGAACCTTTGCAGTCACTCTTTTTTTTTTTTTTTTTGCAGTAAAATAAACTACTTTTCCAGTTTTTGGAAGCAAGCAACCACATTAATGTAAAATCTTTCCTAGAGTAGTGATGCTTCACTTTTGACTTGGAGCCTTGATGTAGCCCTTCAAAAACCTCACTGTGGCAGGCTGCACAATAATTCTTATTATTTGTTTTATTTTATTACATTTTTAGATTGCCCTTCTGTATAAAAGAATGCCCAGGGTAGTTTGCAGAGTAAAAAGAAAATAAAGTAAACATAAAACCATAAATCAACAACAACAAAAATATTACAAACAGCACAACCGATATTTATATAATGCATTATAATGCAGAAAGCTGTGAGTCCATTCTGGATGACAGTACATCCAGAACCTAGGTCTCATAATTTTGACTTAGAACTAAATAGCCCTGCATGCCACGCCTCTCTGTGGTTAGGCTCTACCTAAGACCCTGAAAAGGGTATAAAGGGCACAGGATCCTAGAAAGCACAATGCAGGTCTTCACTCTATGGTTCCAACTAACAGAAGCTCAATTGAAAGCAGTCTTACAGTTGCTACGTGCAAGGCTGAACTTAAATTGTGGGAGCCCCTAGCGTCTTTCCAGAAGTTATCAGAGGCGCAGAAGGAGCCGCCCCCCCGGTTTGCCACTGCCCAGATTTTCCCCTCTCCCGGCATCCTTTCTCACCTCCGAATCCCTGCGCTGCTTGTCCAGTACAGCAGCACTGAACCCCACAGCAGCTCCAACTTAGGGAAGTAAATTAATCCGGGTGCCTCCTGCGTGTTCACAGGCCCTGCAGTGCTCCCCCCCCCCCCCTCTCCTGCGCAGGGTTCCTGTTACCATGGAAACCCCTTACACAGAGCCTGTGAGCCCACCATGGCTTGCAGGGAGGCCCTGCACTGAATTTGCTTTCCCGACTTGCTGCTGCTGCTGTGGGACTGGCACCGCCGTACCGGACAAGAGGCGCAGCGACACCAGGCCCGCAGGGCAGCATGGCGGTAGTAACGACACCCTGGCACCCACAAAACTCCGGCATCGAGGGCTGTGGCCTGCATTGCCTGTTCCTAAATACGGGACTGGCTAATTGAACAAAATAAGGGAAAGGAGCATTTGCCCAGATTACCAGGATTCTAGTTCTTGCTAGTGATTCGTGAAGCACACGGCTAGGATGAGGATGCCTGCTATCATCTATAAACACCACTGCTTCTTGCTATGAAATAACCCCACTTTACCGTGTGTGAGTCATGCTCATAAAAATTCTAAAAGTTAGACACTGAAAATGGGGAGAAATCAAAATGTTTTCAGCACAGATTGCATGCTGCTTATAGCTTAGAGCAGATGGAAGAAAGAAGTGGCAAGGTCAACCAACATGAAGCTACAACAAGACTGTGATATATGCTTAGCCAGCTAAACTGCGCAGTCTGCACGGGCCAAATGGTCCTTTTCTGCTGCTATCTCTTACGCTACTATATAATACAGAAAGAAGGGTCAACATACGAGTTATAGGTAATACCGTTTACTCGGACTAACAATGCATCTGTGGCTTGGATTTGGGAGTTATCCTCCCTCCATCAGGTTAGTAGTGTATGTAATAAAGTAAAGAGACAGCAAGCACAAGAGAAACGTAAAGTGAGACTGGGAGAGTGGTGTTTTGGGGAGCACCCAGCAGACAGAGATCAGGACCTGGGGATACATAAAGAAACATTAGGAGAGTCCAGGGGAGACAGTTAGGCTGCCAAGTGACCCAGGTCCAAACTTCACTCATTCCTTGAGAAACTGGATGGATGCAAAAGGACAAAAGTGGGACTGGTTCCATCTATTATGATTGATATGAATCAGATATCAACCATAGGGAATATAGAGGAAGTCAAGAGAAAGACATGAAAATGGTATGGGACTCGGTACAGACACAAAAGATGACGAGCCCTAGAGGAGAACATGGGATATGCAAAGGGGGCCAGAGAAGCATGGGTGAAACATTGAGAAAGACCTGGAGGTGGCAGGTGGGGGCTTGGTTTTGTCACAGAGTACTAGGGTGAGTGGGGAATTCAGTGCCAGGAACAAGTCAATGTCTCAGGAATGACTGGACTAATGGGGTGTTAGAAGGCCTGCTGTAATCAGAGAGCTTTCTCCTATTTTGTGCTCATAGGAAAAACCTTTATATATCTAGCCCAAATATCCCCAGAGTCGACTGGGAGCCAGAGTCACAGACAAAGACATGGCAGAACCAGTAAGGCAAGACCAAGTGGGAAACAGGCAAATCAGAGAGTCCCAGATGCAATAGGAAGTCAACACATTGCACCTCCTAACCAGTGAACTGAAAACTGGCCCCATAATGCGATAGTTAATGGGTAAGTAAGTATCTGACAGTGTCAGGCCCGTGTATGGGTTAGGTATTAGTTGCATGTTCTTAGTGTGTAGTTTTCATTTCAATGTTCTTAGCATGTTACTAACCTAACATGTTTTTAGCATGTTTGCATATCAGAACTATTGGGCTATGGTGTCATTCGTTAATATGGAGACCACCTTCTGAAATTCATCACCCACAATGCAACATTTTACAGTTTATGCTACAGATAATCATGAGGATAATTTTCAAAGGGGCTTCCTGATACTGAGAACAATTTTCAAAGGGATCTAGACCAGAGCTTCCCAAACCTGTCCTGTGGACCCCATAGCCAATCAGATGTTCAGGATATCCACAATGAACATGCACCGAGCTGCCAAGTTACCCAGTTCCAGGAGGGAGACTTTTTCACTAGTCTTGGTTTTGACCTTACATTCCACAGGAGTGTGATATTTGCAGCCTCTGATTTTATCCATTAAAATCAGCGCTGCAGATTTCATAATGCATCAAAATGGAGTTGTTAAAAATCAAGGACTGGACTAAAATCTCACTCCTGGAAGTGGGTAACTTGGCAGTTCTGCTTATGTAAGGCTTATTTGGCCTCATTGTTCTTGAAAGATAGATGTAATAAATTAGATTGACAAACTAAAGAGTAACAAACCACTGGGAACAGATGGCATTCACCCCAGAGTTCTAAAGTGACTAAAACATGAAATTGCTAACCTGTTACTAGTAATCTGTAACCTAACATTTAAAACAGCCTTGACTGCTGAACAATAGAAGGTGGCTAATATGATGCCAATTTTTAAAAAAGGCTCCAGTGGAAATCCAGGAAACTATAGATGGGTGAACCTGATGTTGGTGTCAGGCAAAATTATAGAAGGTATTCTTAAAAATGAACTCAAAGGCCATATAGGTAGATATGGCTTAATGGGGAAGCATCAATATAGTTTTAGCAATCTTTTAGAATTTTTTGAAATTGTAAATAAACATGTAGATAAAAGTGAGTTGGTTGATATATTGTATTTGGATTTTCAGAAGGCAATTGACAAAGTTCCCCAGACAGACTTCTCAGGAAATTACAAAGTCAGGGATAGGAGGCGGTGTTATATTGTGGATTGGTAACTGGTTAAAAGGCCAGAAACCGAGGGTAGGACTGAATGATCAGTTTTCCAAATTGGAGAAAGGTCATCATTAGTGGAGTAGCACATGGATCTTTTTCAAAAACTTTTTTTTTATAACTTTTTATTTATTGAAAAGAAGTTTTTAGGGTTTTTTGGCATACAGCATAATTTTTTTTTAAAACTATTTGAAATATATTTGAAGAAGGAAGCCTGCAAGGGTGTTGGCTGGACCGTTAGATGATTGACAGTTTATAGGGGCACTTAGGAAAGATAAGGCCATCGCGGAAAGACTAAATTCATTCTTTGCTTCAGTGTTTACAAATGAAGATGTTGGGGAGATGGTTTTCAAGGGTGACGATTCAGATGAATTGAACCAAATCACGGTGAACAATAGTTGTAGTGTATTTGGATTTTTCAGAAGGCATTTGACAAAGACCCCCATGAAAGGCTTCTAAGAAAATTAAAAGGTCATGGGATAGGAGGCAACGTCCTTTTGTGGATTGCAAACTGGTTAAAAGACAGGAAACAGAGAGTAGGATTAAATGGTCAGTTTTCTCAGTGGAGTGCCTCAGGGATCTGTATTTGGACAGGTGTTTTTTAATATGTTTATAAATGATCTGGAAAGGGGAATGACAAGGGAGGTAATCAAATTTGCAGATGACACAAACGGATAATGCAGGAGGACCGTGCAAGACTGGAATATTGGGCGTCCAAATGGCAGGGTGAGGGAGCATACAAGAAAATCACTCAGAATATCTTAAAGGTTGTAGTTATCTCTACCAGCCCTCCTTAACTCCCAACCCAGCAAGAGATTCTGGGCTAGGGTGGCTCACTGCAAGCAAGGATAAGAGGCCAGGACCCAAGGGAGGAGGGAGCCCCCAGAGAGAGACGGAACCCTCCAGATAACGAACTGTAAGTTACAATCGATTTGTCGAACTGCACAGACCAGCTAAGTTGTTTTATTATTGTTCACCAATAAAGAAGCTTATAAAGATTTTTGCCAGAGTCCAGCCTGGAATCTGTTCTCTGGCTAGCCCTAACCGCTCCGCATCACAGGCAAATGAAATTTAATGTGGACGAGTGCAAGGTGATGCATATAGGGAAAAATAATCCATGCTGTAGTTACACGATATTAGGTTTCATGTTAGGAGTTACCAATTAGGGCATCATCGTGGATAATATATTGAAATCATCGGCTCAGTGTGCTGCGGTCGTCAAAAAAGCAAACAGAATGTTAGGAATTATTAGAAAGGGAATGGTGAATAAAATGGAAAATGTCATAATGCCTCTATCGCTCCATGGTGAGACCACACCTTGAATACTGTGTACAATTCTGGTCGCCGCATCTCAAAAAAGATATAATTGCGATGGAGAAGGTACAGAGAAGGGCAACCAAAATGATAAGGGGAATGGAACAACTCCCCTATGAGGAAAGACTAAAGAGGTTAGGACTTTTCAGCTTGGAGAAGAGACGGCTGAGGGGGGATATGATAGAGGTGTTTAAAATCATGAGAGGTCTAGAATGGATAAATGTGAATTGGTTGTTTATTCTTTCAGATAATAGAAAGACTATGGGCACTCCATGAAGTTAGCAAGTTGCACATTGAAAACAAATCAGAGAAAATTCTTTTTCACTCAGTGCACAATTAAGCTCTGGAATTTGTTGCCAAATGATATGGTTAAGGCAGTTAATTTAGCTGGGTTTAAAAAAGGTTTGGACAAGTTCCTAGAAGAGAAGTCCATAAACTGATATTAGTCAAGTTGACTTAGGGAATAGGCACTGCTTATTTCCATCACTAGTAGCATGGGATCTGTTTAATGTTTGGCTACATGCCAGGTACTTGTGATTTGGATTGGCCACTGTTGAAAACAGGATGCTGGATTTGATGGACCTCAGTCTGACTCAGTCTGGCAACTTCTTATGTTCTTATGATAAGACCTGTGCTTTTTAACATATTCATAAATAATCTAGAAAATGACCTAGATATGGGAACGATGAATGAGGTAATCAAATTTGCTGATGATACAAAATTATTCAAAGTTGTTAAATCACAAGAGGATTGTGAGAAATTGTAGGGGGACCTTGCAAGCTTGGGAGACTGGGCATGTAAATGGCAGATGACATTTAATGTGGACAAGTGCAAAGTGATTCACATAGGGACAAGCAACCCAAATGATATAGTTACACGATGGCAAGGTTCCATATTAGAAGTAACCATTCAGGAAAAGGATCTAGATGTCACTGTGGATAATATGTTGAAATCTTCTGCTTAGTGTGCAGCATCAGCCAAGAAAGCAAATAGAATGCTAGGATTAGGAAAGGAATGGAGAATAAAACAGAGAATATCATAACGCCTCTGTATCACTCCTAGATACGGCCACACCTTGAGTATTGTGCGCAGTTCTGATCACCCCAGGGGCCCAACCAAACTCCACCTCTATCTCCTCCCCCAGCTCCACCCCCACTGCCAATTTCTTACTTCATCTTTACATTTAATGCCATTTTTTCTTATATACATTCTTGGCATAAATCATAGCTTAGAATTATTCAGTCCCAGACCTACCAAGAAAAGGAAAGAGCTAGGGTCTTCATTTTGCCTGTGGGCAGGAATGGTCTGTCCCTGAGATAAGGTTGGACGTCCTAGAGCCTGGGTGGCCTGTCCCATTCCGTTGCCTATGCAGTGTTGCCAACTCCTAGTTGGAGAAAGTCACTAGATCCACTGTGAAAAGTCTCCAGATTGGGTAAAAGGTAGCTAAAACCTAATAAAGACATAAAGAAATAAAGAAATAAATACTATTGTAGCAATTTTTAAAAGCCATTTACGTGCATAAAGGGCACTTACATGCAAATATCCTATGGACAAGTCAATGGCATATATTGTAGCAATTTTCAAAAGACCACTTACATGGTTAAAGTCCTTTTACACGTGTAAAACTCAGTTTTAAGCATGCAAATAATTTTTAAAATCAAGCTCTTAGTGAGTATCTCCTCCTCTGGACTGGATAACTAAAGGCACTACAGCATTATCGTGTAAAGTTCCTAAGCTTGTTGCCAGCCCTTACCCAGCCTGTAGCAGCCACCTTTACACTTCCTCCTCCCTCTTCAGGCACTCGGTGTCTCCAGTCACTCTGTCCATGGTCAGTTAGTCAGCTAGTGCCCTTCTCTAAGATCAGCCCAGCCAGCTCACATATGGGCCATTCAGTAAAAACCATGGGAGAGCCAGCGCTCCGAGGCGAGCGCCCACTCTCCTGGGCATGCGGAGTATTTAAATGAGGGCCCGCGGTAATAAGGAGGCATTAGGGACACTAGCGCGTCCCTAGCACATCCTTTTTGACAGAAGCGGCGGCTGTCAGTGGGTTTGACAGCCGACGCTCAATTTTACCGGCATCGGTTCTCGAACCCGTAGACAGCCACGGGTTCGGAAAATGGACTCCGGCAAAATTGAGCGTCCGTCTTCCAACCCACAGGCCGTGGACAGATTTAAACATTTTTTTTATTTTTGGGGCCTCCGACTTAATATCGCTATGATAATAAGTCGGAGGGTGTACAGAAAAGCAGTTTTTTCTGCTTCTCTGTACACTTTCCCGGTGTCGGCAGAAATTAACGCCAGCCTTTGGGCAGGCGTTAATTTCTGAAAGTAAAATGTGCGGCTTGGCTGCACATTTTACTTTCTGTATCGCGCGGGAATAACTAATAGGCCCATCAACATGCATTTGCATGTTGCGAGCGCTTTTAGTTTCGGGGGGGTTGGCCGTGCATTTTCCACGCGCTATTACCCCTTACTGAATAAGGGGTAAAAATAGCGCGTCGAAAACGCGTAGCCAAACGGGGGCTAACGGTGCGCTTGGCTGAGCGCACCATACTGAATCAACCCGATGGAGGCCTGACAAGTAGGGCAGAGAATGGCTTCCAGATGCACAGCAACAAAAAAAAATAAAAGAAAGAAAAGATTACTGATGATTAAACAGAGCCTGTGCCTTGTCTTCTGCTGCTGTCAGCCTGTCATAAAATGCTAATAAAGTTGTAACTCCTACCTTTTTTTTTTTTGCTGGCCGTGATTTGTTCTCCTTCCAGCAGAGAGAGCTTATCTGTGATATCATCAGAATCTGCAGGATGGGGTTTGGAAAGGGAAGAGGGGAAAGGTTGAACCAGCAGTCGCAGAGCCTGTTCTGAAGAGAGTGGGGGCAAGACCAGCAAACACAGCACTCTAGCCAGAAGAGGTCTCATTCAGCTCTCCTGTGACACTCTAGCCACAGGAGGTCTTACTCTCTTGCAGTTTTCAGCTGGATATGCTCAGTAAGTAGGGAGGTCAATGGAAATTTAGGAAAAGGGAGCAGTCGTTGCTGGTGGTGGCCCAAATTTTGGGGAACCATGGCCCCTGTGGCCCCCATTTCTGACATCTATGGGTCACTGCATCTCAAAAAAGACATAGCAGAATTAGAAAAGGTACAGAGAAGGTTGACCAAAATGATAAAAGGGATGGAACAATTCCCCTATGAGGAAAGGCAAAAGAGGTTGGGCTCTTCAGTTTGGAGAAGAGATGACTAAGGGGACATATGACTGAGGTCTATAAAGTAATGAATGGAGTGGAACGGGTAAACACGATTTGGTTATTTACTCTTTCAAAAAGTACAAAGACTAGGTGACGTTCAAATGAGTTTTTAGGTGGATACATTTAAAACAAATAGGAGAAAATATTTTTTTATCCAGTGCATCATTAAACTCTGGAATTCATTGCTGGAAGATGTGGTGAAAGCTGTTAGTTTAGCTGGGTTTAAAAAAGGTTTAGACACGTGCCTGGAAGAAAAGTCCATAAACCATTATTGAGGTGGACTTGGGGAAAAACACTGCTTATCCCTGGGATAAGCAGCATGGAATCTATCAATCTTTTGGGATCATGCCAGGTACTTGTGACCTGGATTGGCCACTGTTGGAAACAGGATACTGAGCTTGATTGGCCTTTGGTCTGACCCTGTAAGGCAAATCTTATGTAACTTATGTAAAGAGAATGATGAGTGAGGTCATCAGATTTGCAGATGACACATAATTATTCAAAGTTCTTAAAACAGTAGTGCATTACAGGGAACTGCAGAAGGTCCTTGTAAGATTAGGAGACTAGGCAGCTAAATAGCAGATGAAATTTTATGTGGAAAAAGTGCAAAGTGATACACACAGGGAAAAATAACTCCAACTACAGGTACACCATACTGAGTTATGTATTGGGAATCACCACCCAGGAAAAGGACCTTGGAGTCTTTGTGGACAATAGGGTTGAAATCCTCAGCTCCTTGTGGGGTGGTGGTCAAAAAAGCAAATAGAATGTTAGAAATGATCCAAAAAGGAATGGAGAATAAAGCTGAAAACATTATATTGCCTGTATATCAAGCTATGATGCGACTGCACCTTGAGTATTGTGTGTAGTTCTGGTTGCCCTATCTCAAGAAAGACATAGCGGAACTAGAAAAGGTGCAGAGAAGGGCCACAAAATGATAAACGGGATGGATCATCTCCCCTATGAAAGAAGCTACGCGAGCTTGGGTCATCAGCTTGAGACTGAGAGGGGACATGATAGAAGTTTATAAAATCATGAGTGGGGTGGATTGGGTAAATGTCAATGAAGGACAGTCATCTACCCTTTCAAATAATACTAAAACAAGGGGAGGCTCCATAAAACTAACAACCGGCAGATTCAAAACAAATCATAGAAAGTACTTTTTCGCTCAGCACACGATCAAGCTGTGGAATCGGTTTCCCAGAGGATGCGATCAAAGCCACCGACACAGTGGGGTTTAAAAGAAGTTTGGACAAGTTCCTGGCGGAAAAGTTCATAACACATTAGGTAGCCCAGGTAGACTAAAGAAAGCTCTTGCTATCCCTGGGAGTGAGTAACAGGAATTAGATCTGCTGCATGGGGTCTGCCAGGTACTTGTGACCTGGATTGGCCACCATCGGACACAGGATGTCCCATAGTCTGCAGTGTTCTGAAAGGCATTGGTCCTTAGTTCTCAGGGGTAGGACAGCTTGTGGGAGGCTGGAGACATCAAATAGGTATTTGCCAACCTTCCCATGGAGGTTTCTCCAGTTTTTGAGGGGTTTGAAGGAAATCTTACCTACCCCGCTTACAGTTTTTCTAATAATTGACTCAAAAGGCATGAGAAACTGTATTGCTATGCTATACACTGTTTAAAATTCTAATAATGGTCTCTTTTCTGCTTCTGTAATGCTGACTCACCTCGATATTCATTAATGTTGGAACTGACCCAGCTGTGGACACTCTGTTTTGAGAGATGCTGCGAGTAATCCCCTTGGGTCTTCCAGCTTGGCTGTCCCCCATGAAAGAATCCTGATTGGAAGCTGCAGCCAGGTTTCCCTCCCCCCCCCCCCCTGCACAGCATCTGAAAGTAGCCCCTTGCCTACTTTTGAGTGTGCCTGGAAAAAGGGGGTTACACTTAGTATGCGGAAAATGTATCTCATGCATATTCATTGTGGATATCCTGAAAGCCAGACTGGCTGTGGGGCCACCAGGACTGATTTGTGAAGCCCAGATCTGGGAATTGGCCAGCTAGATCCTTGAGTTAGAAAGCTGCCCTGGGCACAATGGCTAAACAGAACTGCTGAAGAAAGAGCAGGCTTTTCAGGAGAAAAAATATGAACTTATATTTAATTTTCAAATATATATTTTCCAGCATGTAGTTGACGGACAGGTATAGCAGGGCCCTTAATTTTTTTTTAACTATACCTTAGTTTATTGTGCAAGGTTACTTTCTCTCCGAAAATGAACTGCAAGGTGCAAAAGTACAAAAGTACTCCTTACCTTGCACTATACCAGCTTGCAGAAAATTGCCCCCGTAGAGTACTAGTGGGATAGTTGCTTGCTCTGAGTGAAAGCCTCCCTCTCTTAAATCCACTGCATGGAGCCCAGTATCGCCCAGCCTTCAGCTGCCAGGATGGCCCATTGAGAGCTTGCTGTAAAAACTCCCCAGATGTAGAGCTCCACCAGAAACCTTTCGTTGGAATGAAGGAAGCAGAGTGAATCACAAGGCACTGGAATCCTTCCTTTCATTTTTTTTTTTCCCCTGCTGACAATGGAACAGAACACGGTTTGACAAGGTGCGACCAAGGTGAGGAGCGCATCCATGCTCTGCCTTGCTCCTGTCTTACTGCTGACCCCTGTCACCTGTGATTTGCTGAAGAGGCACTCTGAGTGCAGGTACTGCTCAAGATCTTAGCAGGAAATAAAAATAAAAGAAGAGGTACCCGACTAGGAGCCATAATGATGGGATAAGTAGGAGGTAGTACCGGGAGCCAGAATCATGGAAAGAGAGGGGACTATGTGGGGAAGGAATGGGAAATAAATAATATAATGATAAAACTGCTCCTTTTCCTAGGGGATGTTTACAGACATTGAGGGGGCAATTTTCAAAAGGATTTACATGAGTAAAAGTCACATATATAATAGCAATCTTTAAAAACCCATTTCCATGCTTCCAGGTGAATGTTAAAAGGCCGGCGTGTGTCAAACTGGGAGATATGCGAATATGTGGAGCTGGCTGGCGCTGAGTGGATTTTAAAAGCTGCCTGGATATGCGTGAATCTCCGGCTACACCCACAAATGAAAACTTCCATAGGCATGGACTGGGTGGGACATCCGCATTCCTGGAATTCGACTTCAAATTAGCAGGTAAATACTTATGCACACAGGCGCGTGCCCTGCCAGGGTCCCCTGCCCTGTAACTTTGCTTCTGCTATGGAGGATGTGTAAATAATAAAATAAAGATAAATAGATTAGACTGAAGGGGTTTTAGGGTCTGGGCTAACAGGGGAGAAGGGAGATTATTAAACTAGGGGGGTTTGGAAGTCCTATCTCTTACCTGGTCAAACTGGGAAAACTGGTAATGGCATTGGTGCATGTCTATGAAAATCCCCCCACTTAAGTGGTAGAAGTGGCATTTGCACACACAGGTGCATAAGAACATAAGAACTTGCCATGCTGGGTCAGACCAAGGGTCCATCAAGCCCAGCATCCTGTTTCCAAACCAGGCCACAAGAACCTGGCAATTACCCAAACACTAAGAAGATCCCATGCTACTGATGCAATTAATAGCAGTGGCTATTCCCTAAGTAAACTTGATTAATAGCCGTTAATGTATTTCTCCTCCAAGAACTTATCCAAACCTTTTTTGAACCCAGCTACACTAACTGCACTAACCACATCCTCTGGCAACAAACTCCAGAGCTTTACTGTGCGTTGAGTGAAAAAGAATTTTCTCCGATTAGTCTTAAATGTGCTACTTGCTAACTTCATGGAATGCCCCCTAGTCCTTTTATTATGTGCATGCGGTCAGGCTATTTTATAATGTGCACGCATATAAGCGCATATGTTATAAAACGGCCGTGTCCCTGGTTTCGGACCAGTGAATGCACACATATGTGCGCCCATGCCCCTGTTTAAAAGTTACCATCCCTAAGTGCCATTTCATATGTAAAACATACTGACAATTCAATAGCATATTTCATAACAATTTTCAAAACGCCAATTACGCATTTAGGGTCAAATTTTCAAAGGGGTACGCGTGTAAGATTCGCGACCCCCCTGAAAACCTGCCCCAAGTTCCCCCTGTGTGCGCCGAGCCTATGTTGAATAGGCTCGGCGGCACGCACAAGCCCCGGGATGCGCGTAAGTCCTGGGGCTTTCCTGGGGGCGTGTCGGGGAGGCAAGTCGTGGCGGCGTGTCATTCGGGGCGGGGCCGTGAGCGTGGTTCCGGCCGGGGGCGTTTCGGGGGCATGGCTGAGGCCTCCGAAATCGCGCGCCGGTGGCCGGCCTGGTAGGCGTAACTTGTCCAACAAAGGTAGGGGGGTTTAGATAGGGCTGGGGGGGTGGGTTAGGGAGGGGAAGGTGCGGGGGAGTGGAAGGAAAGTTCCCTCCGAGGCAGGCTGCGTGGCTCGGCGCGCGCAGGCTGCCGATTTTGCACAGCCTTGCGCGTGCCAACCCAGGATTTTAAAAGATACGCACGGCTACACATGTATCTATTAAAATCCGGCATACTTTTGTTTGCGCCGGTCGCGCGAACAAAAGTACGCGTGGGCGCAGTTTTTTAAAATCTACCCCTTAAAGTACATTTATGTGTGTAAAACTCAATTTCAAGTGCATTAATCCGTTGAAAATTAGCCCGTTTCATATTTTTCCTGTTTATTTTCATTTTGTTTGTTGCTTGTTTCATTTCTTTTCATTTATGTAACATGACAAAAACAACACATAAAACATTTTAAAAAAAAGAAAAGAATAACAAAATAATTTTTTTAAAAAATTGGGTACAAACCACCGCTGGAAAGTTTTTTTTTAAAAATCACTTCGGGCTCCTCCTATGCCCCTTTCCCCAATCCCTCTTGCCCTTGTTCTTGCTTTAAATTTTCTTCACGAAGCAGGAGCGATCCCCAATCGTTCCTGCTCCGCCAGTGAGTCAATGGTAAATGGCGCCAGAAGGCCGAGGCACAAAACGGTGCTGATCTGAGCCTGGCCCAAGACGGCGCCATTTTCATGTGTGGGGAAAAATGCACAATGGCACCGACCTCGGTCTTCTGGCGCCATTTGCAATTTTTCTGACGGTAGGGGAGGGGGGGCCTTATTGATTTCTTTTTTAAATGCAACGAATGAAAATGAATGAAACTTCATTCATGTTTCTTCTGTACCATTTTAACAACAAAACGAAATGAAACGGGAGACTTCACTAAAATCTTTCATTTCATTTCCAGTGGTTGGACATCCCTACTTTCGTTACTCTACATAATTGTAAGAGTCACCCCGTTACTATGCCCAGAGTCTAAATGACAGATCTCCTTGCACTCACAAAATAGATTTGGGGGTTTTTTTTGGGGGGGGGGGCGGGTAGGGGTGGTACTGATGACTCCTGATCCATGGTTCAACAGAGAATGCTGCCACTACAGCTCTCATTTTCTTTTTCTTTTTTTTTTTTCTTTATTTATTGAAATTATAACTTTTAACAATCAATATAATCTTGACTGAACAAGAAAAAAATATATCAACCATATATCCATAATCCACAAATATTCTAACATTGATATTTGGTTGTATAATTATAGTCCTCAAAAAGTGGAGAGATCCAATTCTCAAGAGAGCTTTAAATCATAATAATAATTACTAGAAAAGAAGAAACTTAGTAGTTGGACTTACTACTACTTACATATATAGAATTCCTCAGTTTACTGAGGAGAAGGTTCATCTGGGCCAATGTTTTCTGCGCTAGGGGTTGTTCTATCTGATATAAACTTTAACAATTGAGATGGAATATAAAATATATAATTAACTTCCTGGTACCTGATTGTAACACTCACACGGGAATTTTAACTTAAAGTTTGCTCCCATATTTAATACCTGGGGCCTCATAAACAAAAATTGCTTCCTTCTTTCCTGCGTTTTCTTCGCTACATCGGGGAAGATTTGCACTTTCATCTGAAGAAACAACTCTTTGAAATTTCTAAAATACATTTTCATCACTAAATCCTTGTCTGAATCCAACAGGAAGGAAACAATTAGGGGTAGATTTTCTAAATATACGCGCGCGCGAACAAAAGTACGCCGGATTTTATAAGATATGCGCGTAGCCGCGCATATCTTATAAAATCCGGGGTCGGTGTGCGCAAGGGGGTGCACATTTGTGTAACCTGCGCACGCTGAGCCCTGCGCGCGCTGCCTGTTCCCTCTACCCCCCCCCCCCCCCCCCGGCCCTATCTAAACCTTCCCCCTACCTTTGTTGTTGAAGTTACGCCTGCCGCACCATCACCCGACCTGGGGGCTGGTCCGGAGGCCTCGGCCACGCCCCCGGGCTGGCGCCATGCCCCCAACACGCCCCCTGGAACGCCCTGAAATTTGCGCCGCCCACCCGACACGCCCCCCTTGCAAAGCCCCGGGACTTTATGCGCATCCCGGGGCTTGCGCGCGCCGCCGAGCCTATGCAAAATAGCATATGCCATGTGTACTTTCCACCCCCTACGTGACACGTTTGAATGGGGGCAAGGATGACATTAACTTTTCTGATTTTACCTTTTCTTTAACTGGGGGAACTGTAAGGGCTCCCTCCGTTTCCCTTTCACTCACTGAAGCAAGAAAGCTTCTTCTCACAGGGTGAGGTCAACGCCCGCCTATTCTATTGTCTTAATCTAGAAAACAGTTCAAGAGCATTCATCATCTAAAAGTAACAAGAGAAGAGGTGGGTACAGCTTGCCGCCTCCACACCTGTACTCCACCGCTTTCCCAGAAGTTCTCGCCTCTCACTCACGCCATTCACTTTTCAGCCATGTGTTTTGTTTTGTTTTCCAGAAGGACCATATCTCAGGAAAACAAAACTAGTGAAACAGGAAGAGCGAGAGAGAGAGAGAGAGAGAGAGAGAGAATGGTTTATTTGAACCTTATTTTGGAGGTGGGAACCAAGCCCGGGATTAGAAGTTCCAGAGTAAAGGGAATGATTTCCCAGGAGCACCAGTGAGAGGGAAGCTCAGGCCAGCTCGAAGTCAGCGGCTCACACTTCAGCTGAAATCTGACAGTTGTAGGGACATTTTGGGGCAGAGATAGATAGATGGATGCATCTGTGCTGCTTGGTGGGTTTTTGAGAAGTACTCAAAGAAAAATGTGTTTAAAGAAAAAAAAAAAGGTTTGTGTGAAGACTAAAGTGGATGCAGAGTGCTGGGAGCTGTCTCCAGCACTGAATCGGAATCTTTTTTTAATCTAAGGGAGTGTGGACAAAAGAGATTTTCTGTGACGAGGACAATTCTTAAATTAATTTAGGAACACGAGATTTTTTAAAATTTAACCAATAAACCCATTTCAATAAATAAAAAGACTAGGGGCCTCATTTTCTAAACGGATCGCACGCGATAAGGGACGTTTCGCACGCAAAACGTCCCTTATCACGTGCGATACCAAAATGGGGGCGGAGTCGGCCCCGGAAGAGGAGGAGTCGGGGCGTCACTGGGGCCGACTCCATGAAGACGCTGTGGACGACAAAAAGGTAAGGCCCTTTTCGTGTCTGTGTTCGCGCCCAATAGCTACACCTCCTATGGTGGCGCTATTGGGTGCGAAACCGGCAGTGATCGCACCGCGACGGTGCGATCGCTGCCGGCTAGCGCAGGCCCACCCCCATTTCGGCCCCCCGCCCCTCATTCCCTAAAGTATCACAGGCCTGCGATACTTTAGAAAATGAGGCCCTAGGAGACAATCCATGAAGTTACTAAGAAGCACATTTAAAACAAATTAGAGAAAACTTTTTCTTTTTACACAATGCACAATTCAGCTCTGGAATTCATTGCAGGATATGGTAAAGGCAGTCAGTGTAGCTGGGTTTAAAATAGGTTTCGACAAGTTCCTGGAGGAGACGTCTATAAACCGTTATTAAGCAGGTACATTTGAGGAAAGTCACAGTTTATCTCTGGGATAAGAAGTATGGATTCCATCTAATATTTGGGATCCTGCAGGTACTTGTGATCTGGATTGGTCACTGTTGGAAACAGAATATTGGGCTTAATGGATCCTTGCTCTGATCCAATATGGCAGTTCTTATGTTATGTTCTTATTAAGAGAATGATTGATAAAAGAAAAGTTTGTAAAAAAAAACAAAAACAAAAAAACAACCCAAAACTTCCTAGCAGTATTGCAAGAGTTTAATAATAATAATAAAAAAATGCTCCACCAAAATTGGAAGTGACTGGAGAAAGAGGGAATGAAGGTTTAAAATACAAAAAATAAAAACTAAGGATATTAGAATTAATATTGGGACATCACTCATTCTAAGCAGGTTTGATTTTAAATCCTCAGCTGTCTGCAGTATGGAAAGTTGAAGCCTGCAGTGACAGCCTGCTCAGCCTAAGTGAAACGGCAAAGCTCTGAATGCTTATGGAAGAAAATAAATTTTAGAGTCAGAAAGAGTTGAAGTGGTGACAGGAACAGGCAAGCTTAAGTGAATGGATGAAGCATGGTTTGACTGATTCATGTAAAATACTTATCTGTATAGCTGAAAACTGAAAACAAATAGAAACTGGGGAAGAACATGTTTATTTGGTTTCTATACTAGTTAATTTGACTAATCTCATCGAGGTACCCTGAAGATGGAGGGAACATGCTTATCTAGTTCATGACACCCATCAAGAGGCAGATGAGCTGCAGCATGGCTGCACCAAGGCACTGTCCATGCATCTATATTCTGACTGGTCTCAAAGGGCACCGGTTAAACCATGGTTAGATGCGGGTTTTGGACGTGGACGCGCATCCACAGCCCCTTATGCAATAAGGGGATTAGCGCGTCCAAAACGCGCGGACAACCTCCCACAAAGCTAATAGTGCTCATCACATGTAAATTCATGTTGATGAGGCTCTTAGCTATTACCTCCCGAAGCAAAAAAAAAAAAAAGTGCGCTTGACGCGAACATTTTTACCCTCAGAAATGAAACCCTGCCCCAGAGCGGGCGTTAAGTTTTCAGGAGCCCCTAAAGTTGACAGAAAAGCAGAAAATACTGCTTTTCTGTAGTTCCTCCGACTTAATATCGTGGTGATATTAAGTCGGAGGAACTGAAAAAAGGAGAGAGGAAAAAAAAATTGTGCTGGCAGTCAGGTTAGGAAAAGGGACGCTCGTAAAATCAAGCATCCATTTTCCTAACCCACTGACAGCCACCACTCCTGGGTGCCCACTGCTGAAGAGACACTAGGGGCAGACATTTTCCCTATTGACTCCTTTTTACTGTGGCAGCCCATTTGCATATTGCACTGGGCACCCCAGAGAGGTTGATCGGTGCGCGTTAGGAAAGTGGGAGCTTAATCATGAACGCCCATTTTCTGTGCACCGACATTGCATCGGCCTGTATGAGTTCACCCATTAAACACACATTTTCCATGCATATTATTGATAAGCAAATTCTGATCAGAATTGCATAGGATAAATTGTAAAATAAAGAACTCTTCTGACAAAAATTTTATAAATAGTTAGTTGTTAGATTTATATTTGATTACACAGTGCAAAAAAATTAAACTTAGCTTGAAAAGAAAACATACCTGAAGGGGTTTCAGGAAAGAACCATGAACCATTAGTACAGAAATCTGATGGTAAAAAGGGAGAACTTAAGAAATAATTACTTAGCTGATACTGTCGGTTTGGTTGGTCCTGGGATCCTTTAAAGAAAGGAGAATAGAAACTAAGGAAAGAACAGTGAGAGGAAGTGTGTCATATTTTTCAGCTGCAAGAATTCACTTGCCTGAGAAATGCTGGAAGGCAGGGCCGGTGCGTCCATTAGGCGAGCTTCGGCGGTCGCCTAGGGCGTCGAGCCGTAGGGGACGCCGAAGAGCAGCCACATGGTGCCGCAAGCTGGGCCTATCCTGCTCGCGGCGCCAAAACAGGTAGGGGGGGGGGGCGGCAGCACAAGGGTCGCCTAGGGCGCCCAATACCCTTGCACCGGCCCTGCTGGAAGAACATGTAGAAGAAAAATAAAAGCAAATGAATTGTGTAGTGTGATATACTCTGCAACATGCTTACCCAATTATTCAATAATCTTTTGGGGAATTTTACTTAAAGAGAGATGAAATGAAATTATAAATTTAGTGGCAAACACTGTGTTGAAATTTTTTAGGTCAATATGCAGCCATTGGGAGTCCTGCTACGTCAGGCAGATAAACTTTTTTTTCTTTTTAATATCCCCCCTTTCAGCCACTTCAAAGCAGATTGTACTCAGGCACTACAGGCATTTCCCTGTCCCCACAGGTCTCATAATCTGTTGCACCTGAGGCGATAGAGCAGGGACGGTAAACGTCAGTCCTCGAGTGCCACAAACAGGCCTGGTTTTCAGGATATCCACAAAGAATATGCAAGAGATAGATTTGCATACCATGGAGGCACTGAGCGCCCGCTCCCTTAATGCGTGCTGATCCACTTCTCCGGGGCACCCAATGCAAAATGCAAATGGACTGCCATGGTGAAAACGAGGCGCTAGGGGAGATTGTGTACCCCTAGCACCTCTTTGGCAGCAGGTGCCCGGAAGAAGTGGCTGTCAGCCGGTTAGGAAAACAGATGCTCGATTTTAGAGCGTCCATTTTCCTAACCTGTGAACAGTCTCAGGCGCACTTTTTTTTTTTTTTTTCATGGGGGGAAATAAATAATAGCCTCATCAACATGCATTTGTATGTAATGAGTGCCATTACCTAAGTGTGTTCAAGTGTGGGTTAAACTGTGTGCTGCAGCCAGTGCATGGTATAGCATCATCCTGAAGGGCTGGTAGTGGGATTTGAACCCTGGCTTCCCTGAGTTTATATCCCACCATCCTAACCAGTAATCTAGTGGGCTAGCCCTCCTTTCTGCATGAAGCCTATATTCCAGAATGCATATATGCATGCATCTGTGCATATAACAGTAAGTCGATCTAAAACAAAATCTCTGTCACGATCCCCTTTGACCCCCTGACATGTTCTGAAAATTTGGTGTGGATAGGATACCAAATACAAAAGTTATTATTAGGGTTGGGATACACACACATGCATGAATGTTGGCAACTCTGCTGAGACTTGGAAGAAAGACGTCCTCCAAGGCTGAACTCTTCAGTCACCTCTTTGCCAACAAGGGTTGTCCAGGTAGTGCACAGCCAATAGTGGTTGCTCAAAGGCCAACCTCACAGCCTCTATGATGCTCCAGACAAGAGGAATTAGCCCCAAAGTGCCTCTTTCAAGAAAATTAATTCTCTCAGCCTGTGGATTCATGTCACACAGTGTGACTCCAAAGTCACTAAGGCTTCGGTGGTGCCTAACTCTCTTCATCACTGGTCATGGAAAAGGTGGACAAGAACTGTAATGAAGATCTTCATAGCCAGGATAGTGCAATCCCTCTCCCAACCATGGGTTCACAGACTGGTGCCCTAGGGTTCTGAGGCGGTGTAGTAGTGCCAAAGGCGTCAGTAAGTTCTCTAAATAACATATTTTAAACACGTAAAGCCAAACCGAACCAACAAATCCATCAAATTCATCAAACCATGCCCAATCAACGAACTCACCGAAATCCTACCATACAAACTAAAAGACCTTGACAAGAATGACGCAAACACTGCCACGAACTCATGGATAGCCATCAACACAGAAGTTGCAAAGATCAAATGCCCAACCATCAAAAAAGTAATCAAGACCACCAATAAACATAAAACACCCTGGCCTGAACTGAAGAACATCAAACTCCTTCTAAGTCAATCAGAAAGAAAATGGAGAAAAGACCCAACTAAAAGATAGGTATAGAACCATTCTATTGTTGCGTTCAAGCCTGCTCTCCGCCCTCGCTCCACCCTCTCTACCTCTATGGTGACTCCCTCTGGGTCTGATGGACGGCTTGCTGCCACGGCGTCTCCATGCCGCTTCTCCCCGGTGTCCCAGGACCGGCTCGATGCTGCAGATCCACCATGTTCCTGATGACTTGGGGTGTGCGAGCGCACTCCGAAGTCACCATAAAAAAGTTACTAATTTAATTGTACAATGATACATAATGTTACAAAACTCATTGTAAAAAGTTACTAATCTCATTGTAAGAAGCTACTAAGTTCATTGTGCAATGTATAATGATACATAATGTTGCAAAGCTCAATAAGCTCGCAAAGTTCCAATGTAAATCAGGAAGTCTACACCAATAGACCCCTCTGCTACTCTGTGAACCGGTGTGATATGTACGAACAAACAGAAAAGCAAATAAATAAATAAAGGATGGACAAAAAAACACATAATTCAAGCAAAATCAGTTAATGTTAAAATAGGTGCAAAAAACCCAGTTTCTTGGCTAACTTTCCAAACAGCAGTTTAAAATCTCAGAGATACGCCATATAAAAAAGATTACAAGTACTCTCATTACAGGGCAGAGGCTGCACAGCCAGAACCAAGTCAATGAAAGAATCTGTTAGCCCAAATCCATTTTCTGCATTAGAAATGCCAAATCGCAAACCCTACAATGAATATTCATCAATCATATTTATATACATAAGATTGGAGAACCAAGTTTATCTGCATAGCTTGGCTCACTGGAAAACAAGATCTTGCGGATCAGATTTGCACACCTCTGTCATAAAGAGACTGGAATTACTCGCTCATAGAGTGAGGTAAAGCCAGGACTAGCTCAGCCTATCCCCAATGACCTGAAGCCATCTTGCAACCATAAACAAACTTCCTGCAAGTCAAACACCAGTGCATTGGCAGGGAAGGTGGGATGATAACTGTTTTCCACATGGCTAGCCTTTGCCAGCTACAGAAACACCAAGCTAGCTGTCATCCACACAGCAATTCGCCACACCGCTTGCCAACTCCTGACATACAATCAGAAAGTGCAGAAGTTATTATTCCAAAAATAGAGAGATAAAAATCATGTGACCAGTTTCCAAAAGCCCTGCAAAACGTGTAGCCAGCGAGATCGTGAGCTCACCCTCCTCTCTTCTGTACAAGAACTCTAGGCGTGCACTGGTGACTAGGAGAGGAGGGAGCCTATGGGGCTTGATACAAATCTGGATCCGAGTCACTTTCTTGTGACATTGTCCCAAGGGATGTGTTTCTTACTAAGGAGAGGCTTACACACATAGTCAGTGCATGTGGATTCCTTGGGAGCCTGTATGCTCTGTGCACCTCTCACAGGGACTGACCCAGGCTTTCAAGAATAGGGGCAAGAAGCCCATTTGTAAATGAAGATAAGGAATACCTTCCTTTCTCTTTCTGGAAATAGGTATTACGTTCGTGGCAGGATGGAGGTCTGTCATCAGGGCAATGAGGGGAAAGCCAGGGAATGAAGGAACGTGAGCACTAAATTACTTTTTGCCTCAGAGGTTGATTTTTGGAGACTGGGACATGCTCCATTGGAAAGATGAGGGTATTTTTTTGGCAGGTGGTGTCATTTTCTCAGTCTGCTCAGGGTTCAAATTGGGGTCAGGTGGCAGAGGGTTAACCAGCCCTGACCCTCCTCCCATCATCTCCATATTCTTATTCTACAAGTTTTCAATTAACAGCCAACAAAAAGGCCAAGGTCCTCTGCAAATGGCTTAGAGCCTGTGTAATCCTATCCCAAAAGAGTCCAGGAAGGAAAGTATTAGGGCAAGGAAGCTACAACTCAGGCCTTAGTGACAGTTGCTATACAATTTACCAGTTAAGTAAATCAGTCTGGAAATTATATATATATATATATATATTATATATATATATAAATATTTTTTTTTGGGAGGGGGCGGGGAAGTAAAGACAGTGCAGCTCTGGTTTATTTTCTTTTTTTTCTCTCTTTTTATTTCCCTGTCTTGTTTCGCTTGGGAATAAACACCCTAAGGCCCAACACGTTAGCCTTTTGTTCGGTAATTTATCTCCTGGTGCCAAAAGATTGCAGGAGCGTTGCTTTCTTCCTCCCGAGCTCCGAGCTTGCTCCCCCGAGCCCAGGAGACAGGTGTGAGAAATTAGCCTCGGCATCCAAAGCCCTGACAGGGTAACAGCGGCAGCGACAAAGGGAGAGGACCGAGCCGAGGGTGCATTACGGCGCAGGCACAACAAACACGCGGCCTATTTATGTATCTATAGAGAATTAATTGGTGCGCTCTGCAACCAAACAGATTATAAATTAGAATCATTTTCGCCAACTGAAACCCATTCATCTTGTTTCAGATTGGGGCTTGTCGTGTCGTCGTTGACTAATTTCGTTTAAATTTATTTCTTTTCTTCTGCTAAAAAAGCTTTTACTACAATGCAGTATAGTCTTGTTTCTTTCTGCTCTGGCTCGGCTCTCCCCCTCCCCCGCACCTCCATCCGCCTCCCCCCTTTGTGAAGACTTAGGTGGTGCTGGGAAATGGGCGCCCGAGTAAAGCAAGAGCTGCGGTAAATCTCAGCCGTTCTAGCAGAGCCCGGGACGCTGGGATTCAGTGGCTGCAGACGCCTCGGGCGATTCCCCCCCCCCCTCGGCTGGGATTTTATGAAGGTGGGGGTCCCACCTTGAGGTGAAGGGGTTGGCAGGTGGTAGAACCGCCCCCCATCCGTCTCTGCCTTGAAGATTTTCTGCAATTAAAGAACCGTTCTAGGGCCAGGGGGCCGGCACAGGCCTTGAGGAAGGAGGCTTCTCTGAAGGTGGTTAGAGCTCCTGGGGCAGGACTGAACAGCACTACCTTCCCTCGCCCAAGGGCCAACCCAAAGAGCACTCTTTTTCTCTCTTAAGCCCATCCCCCCCTCCTAAGATCCAATCCTAGATTCTTTCTCCCCAAGGCCCAGTATTCCCTTTAAAGATTGGGTTGCTGTGTACAAACATTTTTTTGTTTCATTGCCCTGTGAGCACTATGTTCTTTGATGCAAAAGGCCTATCAATTTTATTCTCACAACAGCCCAATCCTTAAACTCAACATTCTGTTGCAAGGGGCGGTCCGCGAGCTGCTCCCCACGGACCGCCGCTCTTACCTCCAGCCCCGGGCTGAGCTGCTGCCACCGACACCACCAAGGCTGCTTCCTCGAACGCGGCGAGATGCCGCCGCTCCAGTACCCTCTCCCTGCTACTCCCTAGGTGCGCATGCAAGCATAACTTATTTTAAAGGGTCAGCAGTGGGGAAAAGCCCCGTGGCGCCCCTGGATGATGTCAGACATGCTGGCCTATATAAGGGCTTGCTTCTTTTCAGTCTTTGACTCAGCAACAGGTTTCCTGCTTCCTATAGTAGTGATGAGTTGCTCCAGCGCCTGACTTCATTCTGCAGTTCCTGTGTCTTCAGTCTTCTTCGTTTGCCTGTGTGGTTGTTCCATTCCTTGCCTGCCTGCCTTGCTTACCCGTCCCTCCTTGTTTCCTCAGGCAGATACTTGATATTGACCTCGGCCTGACTCCTGGACCAGCCTGACTGCTGCCTGCCTCTGACCATAGCCTGCCACCGGATACACCTTGCCTTCTCCAGTTCCAAACCAGCTACATCCACAGATCCTGCCACGAGCAGAGGCCCCCACCTAAGGCCTGCTGGCCCCAGTACCCAAAGGCTCAACCCAAGGGGAACATGGGCTAGTAAAGGCAAAACTCCAGTTGAGTCTGCCTCGTCTGTACCCACCTGCTAACAGTGGGGACCTGCAGATAGTGTCAACTCCACCTCGGCACGAGGGTCCATGCTTGCAACGGGTGGCCGAGGCCATGGACCCGGTGGACTTGTTAGCATTGCAGGCCATCCCTGGCCTAGCCCGTAACATCCAGGAACTACAGGCGGCCCTAGTGCTTTTAGCCACAGATGTGAATAATCTTACCGCATGGACAGACGCCCTGACCATGCCTGTGGTTCCACTTCCACCAGTAGCAGCACCTGAGCTGCCTCCAGTAACTAAACGGCCTATACCTCAGTTACCAGCCCCACTCCAGGATGGTGGGGACCCCAGAAGTGTTGAGGATTTTTGAATCAGTACTACATGTACTATTTCCTACAAGCTCCATTGTTCCCGGGCGATCTGACCAAGAACCACCTCCCATCCTCTTGTTCTGGATGGGAAGGCCCTGGTATGGGCCTCTCCCCTGTGGGAGTGGGCAGATTCATTGCTGCAGAAACTGCAACAGTTTACTGAGTTGTTTAAAACGGTCTTTGAGAAACCTGGTCACTCGTCTACCATGAGCTTGGAGTAACTTCTCCTTCGACAAGGCACCAGATCACTGGCAGAATAAGTCGTTGAATTTAGAACCCTGGCAACAGAGCTCGATTGGCAGGAAGGCTGTCTTCTTACTATCTTCATTTAAGGGGTATCCCCCCGAATGAAGGATGAGCTGACCACGTGGGAATTGCCCATCTCATTGGAAGCACTCATTGACCTTATGGGGAAGATAGACGCCTCCAGGAGCGAGCCTGAGAGGGTCACTCGGCCAAGAGAAACGTAACCTGGATGCCATCATTTCAACCCTCGTTTCTGTCTGCTTCTGCCATGCCAGTAACCCTGCCACTAGAAGAGCCCATGCAATTGGGCCACTCTCATTTGACACCTGAGGAGAGAATCCAACGCAGACAACTAGGCCTCTGCTTATAGTGCCTGGCTCAAGGCCATCTCTGCCATCAATGCCCACAGAGAAGAAAACCCTTGCCATGTCCAGAGTCCATCCTACAGGTAGTGTCAACTCCTCCTCAGCCCAAAGGTCCACGCTCACAACACATTGGCCAAATCCATCCCTTGCTTAAAATAATTGCTTAATATCTACCACAGCAGTGAAAATAAAAAGTTTATGAAAAAATATTTCCAGCAATAACATTCAAAACTGCTTTCTGCATGCAGGTGAAATTTAATGAAAGCGCAAACTTTTTTTTAAAATAGAAATGAAGAAGGGATGACCATAATGCTGTAAAAGCCAGTGATAATAAGTACCATCATTTTCACAGCAAGAATTAAAGTTACATGAGACAGACCCTCATCAAAACAAAATAGAAAAGCCATAAAGTATAAATAGTGTTACAGAAGGGTTTTTCATGTGCCCTTGGGCCTCGGCCTGACCCCAGATGAATCCAGGACCGAACCGAGGGTGGTGGCATGTCCCAGCATGGCGGAGACAAGGTCTTACCCTCTGCCGGGCCTGCATGCTCCCAGAGTCAACAAGATGATGTTGGTAGATGAATGGTCCTCTGACCGTTCCCAGCCCTTTCGGACCTGCCGCATAGGATCGGCACAGAGCAGCAGGCCGGCTTGAGGATGAGGGCAGACGGAGGCCTTGTGACATGAAGACTTTGGACAGGACTAGGCGAAGACATCACAGATGAGGTGAGAAGCGAAGACATCGCAGACGAGGGCTGAAGTGAAGACATCACAAACGAGGCAAGAAGCTGGGAAGGTTAGACATAGGCACTGTCTCTCAGGACGCCCTACACAGCCCACCTTCACGGACGGACCCAATGGGATGGTCGCGGACCACCCTGCCCCACTGCGCGCCCTACACAGCCTGAGGAGGCTGGTCACGGACCACGCGGAGAGTGGGACAAGCGCAGGGAGGAATCCAGCCAAGGCAAGACTCCGATGATGGAGCCGGTGTCATCCGGAGAACCACAAGGGCTGGCAGGACAGGAAGGCTCAGGAGTACAGGACATGAATCCACTGCAGGCAACTCCAATGACAGGGACGTGTCACCCGGAGATCCAAGGAGCCGGCAGAACAGAAGGCTCAAGAGCACAGGAGAAGAACATCTGGAAGAGCTGGAACATCAGGAAGCGAGATATCGGACAACGAGACATCAGGAGACCTGGACGAGGACCTCAGGAGACGAAGACATTGCACAAGAAGCAGACGAGACATGGAGCTCCAACGGGGAACAAGAAGGACCTGATGGAGCGCTGGAAGGAAGGAACTTCCAGGAGTGAAGTAACTCCAATGCAAGGCCAAGATGGCATGCAGGAGCAGCCCTTAAATAGGGCTGGCACAGGAAAAGGTGGGGCCCAAGGCATATCCGGCCATGGGCCCTTTAAATTTTGCAGAGAGGCGCAGCCGCGCGCCTAGAGACGGAAGCAGGAAGCTGTGCAGGACCGTGGACAGCGGCCCTGCACCAACGTCAATGTCGCAGAGGCAGGGCTGGGCCGAGGAGCAGGCCCTGACGTTGGCAGCGGCTCCTGTCACTGCAGGAGGCCCTGAGGGCGGCTCCGGCCTCCAGGCAAGCTTGGAGGTTGTGGCCTCCAGCCACAGAGATGACTAGGATGTCGGCGGTAGCTCCAGCTGTGAAGAGGCATGGTGGCAGGCCCGTCGTGCCAAGGAGGCAGGCCGAAGTCCGCGACTCCTGCCGCGGTGAAGACGGACCCGATGGGCAGCCTCCGGGCCACATGAGGCAAACTAAGTCCGTGGCTCTAGCCACGGGGGAGGCCCGATGTCGGCGGCATCCGGCCACATCGAGAGAGCAGTGAAGGTGAGGAGCCTGCTCGCGGGGAAGCCCGCAGGCAGGATTCATAACAAATAGAAATGCACCAACAAAACCTGTACTGGAAACCACAAGCCTGACTGTATTATGTAGTGCAACAAGGGAAAAACAGAAACATCATCATTCTTCACAAAACATGAAGCAATATAATCAAGACATAAACCATTCATAATATTAAAAACATAATAAATGTTAAAAAAAAACAGCTGACAAACATACAATTAAAAAAACTTGTTAAAAATTTCCCAAAACACCAATAAAATATTACAAAACAGCAGAAACAACAAACACCACCAATAATTAAAATAAAATGGATTTTAAAAACGTATGCTTTCCATACCTGGAATCTTTGGATTTCTAATCACCCTGAGGTTGTCATGGATTGGGGGAGGGAGAGCCGCAAAAACTTTTATCTTCTCTCTCTCACACACACACAAACACAATCCATTTATTCTCTCACATACTCTTTCTCTCATATACGTCTATGCTCTCACACACACTCTCCCTCTCTCTCACATACGCAGGCTCTCTCTCCCTTGCAGATACATTATGAGTGTGTGTGCCTGTGACAGCCTGTATGTGGCACATTGCTTTCACAGGCATGCACACTCCCAAGCAGGCTCCCAAGCACTATCAGAGGCACACAAACAAGCAGGCTCCCAGTCTCTCTCTTTCGCTCTCACAGGCACACAAGCAAGCAGCTCTCCCAGCCCTGCCGGGCCTGTATCTTCTTTGTCCGTGAGTGGGATGGGCTTGACTCATAGCTTCAATGGGCCTCTCTTCTTTAGCCGTGAGCGGGATGGGTTCCACTCGTGGCCTCTCCAAGCCCTTTTCTTTCTTTTCAGCTGCGAGCAGGTGGACTCTGCTTGCACCCTCTCCTGACCTTTTTCGTTGGCCACAAGCAGCTACCCTAGAGCAGCCTCTTACAGAAGTTGGGGAGGGGAGGGGAGAAGAGTGAAAATACCAAAAGTGCTTAGGGCAGCAAAATCCTAAATCCATCCCTGGGCTTCCGAGGGTGGCAGTGACTCTTGTCTGAGGAGATTTTAGGGAGGCGACAAAAGATACGCAAAGCGGTAACTGATGAACATAGAAAAAGGATGAAAAGGAAACTCTAATCCTTTAGGCACAGAAGTATGATTAAGAAGACAGACAGATGAGAGAGGGAAAGAAAGACATCAAGAGGACATGGGAAAGAGTGGCTCTACAGACAGAATGAAGCAAGGACAAGAAAAGATGGAGAAAAAAATGGGGAATATTAAAAAAATACAGAGAGAGAGAATTTCCGTTCCTCAGTTTCTCTCTTTCCCAAACCTGTTTTTTTTAAATTTAATTTGCTCTGCCACTTTGATTTCCAAAGTGCAACGAAATCAAACAGCAGAGGAAGGTCCCACTGGGAAGTGATGTCTCCGCTTCGCCACGGCCTCACCCGAAGCAAGGAGGAGATGAAAGATTGCCTCCAGCCCTGGGGAGCAGGAAGGAGCCTCTGAGCCCCGTGCTTCTCGTTGGCCTCCTGATGTGCGGGGCCGCCTCAGCCAATCAAGCACCGGGACTGCCAACTCTGCCGCCTGGCAACTGCTCATTTGGGATGTGATGTGAGAGGCTGGCCCCAGAACCACAGTCTCTGAGGATGGGATCCCCGAATTAACTCGTTTTGCATGCACCATGACACGTTCATAGCAGGAGGCCCTTAAAAAAAAAAACCAAAAAAAAAACCTGGTTTATTTTAAGTTCCAGATTGGTTTTAGTAGAATTCGTGTGAACGGAGGGAGAGAGCCTGCAGCCGGGGGAGAAATGAATCAGTGCAGAGACTAACCCCAGATGCCCCTTCCCATAGAGGTTAGGACAAGAGACCTGTGCAAAAAAAATGAGGTCAAACTGGAACAGGTGCAGTTCAGTCGGGTTTTGAGTCTGATGCAGTTTTGGAGATTATCCCCCCCCCCCCCCCCCCCCCCCCCGGGTTTGCGGGGCAGATTTCAACAAATTTTCCCAGTGAAGATCTGACCGGATCTGATCCGGAGTCACTGGCAGGACTCCATATTGAACCTGCCTACTGAGGACCTCTGTAAAGCAGGTGAATCTGTTCAGACTTGTACGTGGATTGCTGAATTTCAGGAATTCACATCAGATTAAAAAAAAGAAAAAACACTTCACTGATCTAATTTAACAGACCCACAAACTTCTTTCAAGTTACTCAGACCGGATTTGTCAGCCCTTTTTTTTTTTATTTAAAGTTCACACATCTCTAGGCAGGGTCCCAGGGTAAGTTTTCTTAGTCTTAGGGCCTGGTTTGGAGTAAGGAGTGCCTTGGTATATTCCATTTCTAAGGGCACCTCCTTCCGGGAGTGTGCCTGTAAGGAAATAGAGAGACCCCCGACAGAAGGTAAAGGAGCTCAGGAAAGAATCAAGAAGTTTCTAGAAGACTGGAAAGAGCAGGATCTCTGCCACAGTGAGGAGAGGATTGTTTTGGGGGTGTTTTTTTTGTAATTTAAAATGTATTAATAACACAACATGACTTATTAAACAAATGATAATAATGTAGTATATGTCCTTCTGGTAAACCTTTCGTACATCATATGTAACCGACAGATAACAGAGATATCAAAGTGAAAATAACGTACGGTGTATTACAACAAAATGGATGTATATTGCTAAGACTGAATGTAATAAAATAGCATGTTTTCAGAAAAGATGTTGTGTCCATTTTCATTTAGTCTATGACCCGTGTTCAGACAGAATTTTTCCCCCCTATATCTCCCTCCCCCATTTAATTCCAAAACAAAAAAAAACCCGCCATTATGGTTGAACACAAGAATAAGAGTGAAAGCTGCGTGTTACTAAAATGCATCAGAATGTTAGTACCCATGTGTAGTGTGCTGGAACCCCACTTCCCAGAGACAGAGCCCCAAACAACCGAAATCAGAGGGGATTAGTGTGGTGGGTCGAGCTATGTATTTCTAGCCCACGGTGTTTAACTGACCCCCCCTCCTTCCAGGTTAGGTAAGGCTGCCACACTTTTGCAAAACTATGTAAACGGTCACAATCTAATAGCTGTCAACTTCCCCATGTAAAATACTGTTTCCAACCGGGACAGAGAGTGGTTGAAGGATGGCGCGGCGAACTTGCGCCACCATAAAACAATTTCGCATGTGACAGCAGAAAAGACCCGACGTGTCCATCTTAACACATATACAGAGCCTGCCTCAAATGGAGCTCGTAATAGACATACTTTTGGGTCTGCAGGTATAGTTACTCCTGCCGCCTGAGAAATAAAGTCCCGGATATCCTCCCACAGCTTTGTCACCTTCGGACACTCCCCACCGCATGTGTAAAAAAAAGTCCCAGTTTGTCCGCACCCTTTCCAGCAAGAGTTGTCTCTTCCGCCATAAATCTTACAGAGTTTTTCTGGTGTGAGATACCAGTGATATAGAACCTTATATCCCTTTTCTTTTATGGTGCTTGACTCCGAGTTTCTACTAATAGCAAAAAAGATCTGATCCCATTCATCGTCCTCCAGGACCTCCCCCCCAAATCCCGTTCCCTTGCTCATTGGAAGTGAGCTTTACTCCGGTAAGATCCCTTAATAATTGTGAGAATTCTTGTAATAGGTTTCGTAACTCTGGGAGACTTGAGAACATGCGTTTTCAAACAGAGACTTGCCCTTGCGTAATTCCATTCCTATACGAGCCCTGGCAAAATAATGTACAACCTGACTGTACGCATAATAGTCCGTGGCTGGCAAGCGGTACAGACGCAGTAAGTCAGAAAAGGGTAAAGGTTTTTGCCCGTCCCATAATTGTTCCCATTTATAGAGGCCTTTCGTTCCCCAAGGAGTAACTACATTTGCTTCAGTACCCGGTGGGAATGATTTGTCATATAGAAAAGATGTTAAATGATAACGCTCGTTTATTACCACCCAGTCTGGTTTCCCACTTTTCCCAGATCTGAAATAACAGCTGCATAAAGGGAGAGAGGTCCTTGAACTCGCTACGTCCCCTCTGCCGGGCCCTGATATGAAGGGGAGGCCGATGACTCGCAGGGGAAGCTATCCTGGTTGAAGTTTGAGTTGGTCTCCTGATTGGCAATGAAGAATCGCGCTCAGCTGTGAGGAGAGGATTCCGGCTCACGCAGACCTGGAAAGGGACTCAGGGAGGAGGTGAGAGATACCAAATCAAAAAAGAGGATGCAAAAATGTAGCATGAGAGCTGTAGAGAAATACGACTTCCAGCTATAAGGGCACCTGAAGAGGGTTAAAGGAATTCCTTTAACCAGAGTCAATAGGAGTCCCTGCCATAGAGGGCTAAAGAAACCCCTACTGACTGAGTGCCATAAATGGAGATTCTTCATCTCATAAATGCACTGTGTATACCAAATTGTCACTACTGAAGAAACTTATTTAAAGTAAAGACATTATTTGGATCACAGTGGGCCTGATATTCAAACTTAGCAGGCTAACTTGGCCAAGATATTCAGTGGCATGGCCGTGCCACTGAATATACTTGACTATCTTAATGTTAACCACATACGTTTATCTGCCTAAGATTAGGACAGCCAAATAGCTGTCCTAGATTTATCTGGCTAACTAAGCTGCATAATGCTGAAGATCTATATAGATATACATGAAACTTGCTACCTAGAATTTCTCTATTGATCTGATGGTCTACCTTCATACGATACCAAAGAGTGGTTATCGTGCTGATAGGCTCTACCATTTTTAAGAGCTCTGTCAATCATCAGGTGACCAGGTATTGTGCTGTACAATTAGAGTCCAGGAAAATTGATCATTCAATCTAGTACTGATAGTACTTATCTTGAAATCCACTTGAAATGGTGGCTTTTGCTGTCCGACAATGCGTGGTTTTGGGGTACAAGAACCCCTTCTTCAAGGACCCAACTACTGATGGAATATTCAATGGATATAGTATTTCTGCGAAACGATGCAAACCGCTATTGCTGAGATTTCTTGAAAATTGCGAACGCTTATAATTTCTGGGAGTTGCAAATACAGTAACCTGCACAATATGAAAAATAGAGAAATTTTTGAAAGTTGCATGAAACAACTGAATTGGAGAGGCTACCATTGCTATGAAAAGGTGCATACTTGTGAACATCGCGGTGTCCGGGTTGCTGAAGATCCGCATTTATCCAGCTAAGTTAGCCAGACAAGCGGCATTGCCCCGGAATAAACCCACCCTGTCCCCAATTTAGCCGACTAACCTTTATGCTAGATAAAACATTAACCAGCTAAGTGGCAGATGCTGACCAAGGGGGCTTTTAAACCCCTGCCATTTGGCAGGCTAAGTTTAAATGGCACTGAATACCTGGTGTAGTCTTTCTGTGCAAGGAGTGTTTTTGTGGGTCCCAGAAACTGCACCCACAGGGTCTTGAAGTGAAGTCGTCCCGTCCCCCCCCCCCTTATTCAGCACAGATAGTGGAAAGAGGGGTTACTTCTAATTAATAGTTCTTTAGAATGATGGCAAGAGCCTCTTCCTGATTGGCTGAGAAGCAGGATTTGATTTATAATTATGTATGGGAGCTGGTTTTGCAATAATTTCCAATCACAGCAATTTGTTTCTTCTAGACAGTCCACGTATCGGTTTTTCATCTCAACCAGGACTTTCAGTTAGGGCAAAGCTCACATGGCTTAGCTGGTCCAACGTACCCGCAATCCGTCTGTAACTGGCGAGGTGTTTTTCAGTAGTAATGTTCCAGGTCAAGCGGCACTGTGGGTAAGAAAACATTGCAGCTCTGAAACTCTCAGAGTACAAAAGTAAGAACAGACTTTATCCTAGCATTTCTTCAACAGGTAATAAAATATAGTTTACCAGCAATCACCTGCTAAGGTCATCGTGCCTGCATCTTGTTCTCTCCGGCACAGGCTTATTTTCTCACTTCATTTTACAAGCTCCTGTCCACCTTCCTTCTTTTTCTGCCTGTCTCACTTTCCTTTTCTGGCTTCCCTTCCTGTCTTTGTACATTTCATCCTTTTTTACATTTCTGCTCCATTCTTTTTTCATTTTTTCTTCCTTGACCATGTTTGTCTCCTTCCCATGCCTTTCCCGTTCCATGTACAGTCCTCGTACGTTTTCCCACCCCGCGCTCTCCCTACCATCTTTCCTTTTCTGACTCCTCCGCAACATGCCTCTCCTCTCTTGAGTGATCCCCTCCATCCTCTCTACCCCTGACGCCTCTCCAAAATGCCTTGCCGCCTTGTTCCATCCCTGATCCTTTCCACCATGCCTCTTCATCACTAATTTTTCTCCATCATGCTCCCATATCTCTGTCACATCCCAGAGTTCATCTGTGCTACACCATTTTTTAATCCCCTAAGTCCTTCTAGTCCCCGGAACCCAAGGCCTCAACCTGCGGGGAACGGGACAGGTATAGGTGAAAGTCCAGCCCAGTCCCAGTTGAAGATACCTCCCTCTGAACCATGGCTTTTTCCCATGATCTAGTTTAAAAGCTGCTCTATCTCCTTTTTAAATGTTAACATCAGCAGATCTCCAGGCTAAACAAAAGAGTTAATTTAGTCAAAGACAGCCATAAAATTGTAATGAAAGAAGGGCAATATTAAAACATTTTTTTTCTGTATACTGTTGGAAAATAGCATGCACAAAAAAAAAAATCCAAAAGAACATGAAAAAAAAAATGAAAAAGGTTTTTAAAAAAAATGAAACATTTTTGCCTGCATACCCTAATTCTATGTTTTTGTTTTTATTGTTCTTGGCTAGGAGGTTAGCATCTCGCCATACCACTGCAGTGGGGGCTAATCCTACTGTGGAGTAATGGAGGTTAACCATATACTTGAGGGAGAGGAAGGCAATTTTCAAACTAACTGTATTGTTGCAAAGTCTGTGGGGTACTTTTTACCAATGGTGTTTGCACCAATTTTCAAAGGAGAAATGCACTGTACTTCCCCATGGATCAGTCACCTGCAGAGATTTGCACCTGCATTTTGTTTGTTTTGTTCTGCGCATTCCTTTTCTGATCAAATCTAGACGCCTACTTTTGAAAATGCGAGTAAAAGCAGGCGTCACCAGCGGAAATCCCTTTTGAGGATTGCCCTCCTTCCCACTGGCTGCAGCTGAGTACAGGGAACTCTTTCTCTGCCCTGATTCTGAAACTGGAATCTGTCCACAGTGGAACGGAGAGCAAACCTCTCGCTGCTGTCGTGCACAGAAAATGTACAAAGCCCCTGGTGTTATGCACAAGGAATCGGACTGGAGAGAACCGGCCATTTTCCGTTTCAAAGCGCATTGCCGTTGTTTCAACCCTGCGTGTGTGTGCGACCTTTGCTCAAAAGTGAGCGACCTGTCTGGTTCCGGAAACATCTGATCTGCAGTCTGCGGGTTCATTTATGACAAATTGCAATAGACACCGGCAAGAACTAGAATACTTGGAAAGGGATCCTAAGTTTTTTTTTTTCTTCTCCCTACCTCTGTCGCCAACAGGGCAAAGGGATGTCAGTTCATACCTGATGCCCCATGCATCTGATTGTCCCCATATTTTACAGAAAGCTGGATCAAAAGGCAAGCCCCGGGACTGAAATGTTCGGCGAAGCTGGAAGGGGTGTGGGTGTGGCCTGCTGGGCAGTGGGCAGGAGGTCACTGACCGGTCATGTCTCTGGGTGACTCCTGCCAGCAGCTGCTGCGTCCTGGCCTCTCTCTCTCTCTCTCTTTCTTTCCGGCCTGCCCTGTTGTGTCTCTCACCGGGACCTCGGAAACTCCCGCTGCTCCTCTTCCTAAACACGCCACCCTGCAATCAGCCAGACACTTGGAAATCCTTCCCCACCAATAAGTAATATTACTGTTTCCCTGCATAGAAGCTCCTGCTCGGTGTGACTGTCTGATCGCTAATTTGTATCATTAGAAGGGTAGCGGTTGGAGCTCATTATAATGGCAGCATTACTAATTGCTACAGAACTGTTATTCGCATCGTTAATGCTCTTAAAGCATTTGTATTACTGCTTTCTGAATCGCACGTAAAATGATGGGATGCAAGGTGCAGGGATAGAGATTAGACGGGAAAGTGAAGGAAGAAACACGAGATCGAAGAGAGAAATGGGGAGGATGGCAGACGTTAAGATTGCGCAGGGAGAGAGACGGAGACTCTGTGGCACCGAGCAGTGGGATACAGATGCTGTTTTTACTCGGGCGAAGCTGTTATTCCGCCGAGTTTCCTACAGGAGAACAGACCTTGTAAACTCATCATGTCGTCGTGTGCCGGCCTGCCTATCCCCTCCAAATAACGCCGAACCTTTCTTCCAGAGGAGTTTGCGTGGAAAAAAAATGTTTCGTTTCATTTTTATGCCGTTTATAGCATCTTTGTTTTCCCGTATCTATTGTTGGTTTCATCTTAGCATCTGCTATAGTTTTATAGTGCTGAAACTCTTTAGCATGTGGTAAAATGAAAACGCAAGACATAAATGATATTTCATTAGGTTTGGGGGTTTTTTTGTGTCCTTTCAGATGGGAAACACAAAATAATACAAGAAAGATCTTGAATGTTTTTGTTTTAAAATGACAGCACATCCTTACGAATTCTATTGGAATTTCTGGCACACCCAGTGACCCCCTTCTCACACTTTTCCTGTGCCCCGCCCGCTTCCCATGCTCCAACACCTGGAAATGCTGTTTGATCTTATTTCCCCACAGGGATACAAAACAGTTCAGTGGAAATCTCAGGGAGGTTAGACATATTGTGATGTCATCAAGCAGTTTTATGGCTGACATCAAGCATTTTGAAAGCTGTCTTACCATTGGTTGGTAATCATAACCATCTACAAATTTCTGTACCAAAGAAGGAAACTAGTCGTCATGAAGTGTTCACACTTCTTATTTTCATACCAGGTCTCAGTACTACCAACATCTCTTTCTCGGATATTGCTTGAGACAGGGAACTTGGTTGTATCTTCCTTTACCCTTAGGAAGGTATCATCTCTACCCAATTTTTTCAGTGGTGGTTTTCTTGGAAGAAGGATTGGACTACTGGTTAAAACACTAGACTATGATTCAAGAGAAATCCCTAGACATGAATCAGGATGCACCACTGATTTAGTGCAACCTTGACTGGTCTCTTTATCTCCCAGCATCTCCAGGACGTAGTTGAAATCAAGGTGTTTATGCTGATCTGGTTAACACGTTCTTTTTTTTTTTTTTTTAAGCAGGTTGTCTTTGAACAACACCATGCATTCTTTCTCGTAGAGGAAAAACACAACAGAAGCAAAGGAAAAGAAAAGAGAATGGGCCAAGGGAAGGAATGAATGAAATGATAGGTGCTTGTGAGCAAGAACTAGAGACTGATGGGGAAATGGAGGGGAGTTAAAATCTCCATAAATGGAAATTATGGGAAAAGGTACAATGATGATGATCAGATCTTCTCTTTGTACTAATGCAGGAAGTCAAAGAGCAGCTCCAGAAATGTGCGCTGGTAAAGCACGTAAGCCGGGAAGGCAGCCTTTAAAGGCACGGCACTGCACAAATGCAGGAGCCCTGCATGGGATGTCGAATCTAGATGCAAACCCTGAGCGGGACAGCTGAGAGGCGCAGAAACAAATCTGGAGAAAGGCTGGGTGGTGCTAAGTAGGCACGAATTAAAAAGGAAAGCAAACATCAGCTCTTTTGTGGAAAAAAAAAACGCAGACACACCTCCTCAAGCTAACACGAAGAGAAAATGTGCTGAGAATTTATTGGCATCGTTTTGGTGCAAATAAGAGAAACAACAATAAATAAATAAGCACACTATCTGCATCCTTACTTTAAAGAAGATGCATGCCAAGCAGATCCAGTTCTGATATTAACCTGAAGTGGGTTACCCTCGCTTCTGTGCAATTTACTCAATCTAAAGTACCAGACATGGCAATAAAGTTATTAGAACTTGAAATAGAAAGACAGACAAAGATAAGGAGGGTGAGAAGGTAAATGCACCAATTCAAAGTGAAGTCACTGTCCGACTCATTTACTGCAAGGGATTTCTCTAACTGCACCTACCTCTTCCCCCCCTCAAACTTTTTTCTCATAGAGAGTAATGGGCAATATTTTTCATTCTCACCAGCACAGTGAATGATTGGGTTCAAGATGCTGGGATAATCTCATAAGAGTCTAAGAAGATTGGTTTAGTATTGATCACACGTTGGATTGAAAAGCTCTCTGCAGGCATCAGATCAGTCTCTCTGTGACACAGTGCAAAGGAAGAGTGGCATGGGTGATGCTGACTGCCTTGTTTGCCATATACCACAAGGCTTGGAGCCACCTGTCAGGTTAGCCACACATTTGCTCTTAACAAGCCTTCTGATCCTGTGTCACTTCTCATTCTACTGTACAGCAGCAAGGCAGTACAAGAATATAGAAATTCTCCAGAGTTAATGTCAGAGAAACTACTTTCAAAATTAATTCCACTTTCAAAAAGAATAAATTACATTTCAATGTACTATCCCTACTGCACACAATATCTCCTCAATACCAGTGCTACATACACTAGTCACAATGACCACAGAAATGCAACACAGCCATGTGGAGTCTTGAAATACAACCACTCAGGATTCCAACACCAGAATATAATTAATCATCTTCCAACATTGCTACAATATAAACACCTTCTCACACAATACAACACAGATCTCATCTACTATAAACATAGTTACAATATTAATCTGGTACTGCCACACTGCTTTAGCATAATAACTTGTTCCTGCCACATCATGGAAACAAAGGCAAGTTCCAGATTTCTGACTCGGCAATGGTGATATGGGCAGGTTCTAGAGTCATACTCTCACCTAAATGTGATCTGTCCTACACGTCACTTATTCTTAGTGAATGCTTACTCAATTAAGATAGCCAACAGCAGAGTTGGATGCACTGCCAAGTGCCTTCAGGCCACCATTGAACTCAATGGAAGGGCAGTAATTGGTGATATATGCTATTGCTTGGATCTCCACACTCAGACAGCCCAGAACTAATGCAGCACCAGAAAATCAAATAAGGAAAGTGACTGTGTTCAGCTACAGAATATGGGAAAAGCTATGAAGATAGCCCAGAACTATTGCAACACCAGAAAATCAAATAAGGAAAGAGACTGTGTTCAGCTACAGAATATGGGAAAAGCTTTCTTAATGTTACATAGCTGGCGGTTTTAGTTTGCCCTTGGGCCTCAGCCCGGGCCCAGACCTTCAGGGCCAAGCCAAGGGTTGATGATGGCTCTGCATGGCTGACAGTCTGACCTTCTGGCAGGCCGGCAAGCTCCCAAGGCCAACATCCAAGGATGTTGGAAGGTGAATGGTCCTCCAACCATTCCGAACCCTTTCGGACCTGCTGCGAGCAGCAGGCCTGGCCTGAGGTTGAGGGCAGAGGGAGACCTTGACACGAAGACAAGACTATGAAGATTGATGCAACGGCATCACATGACATGAAGACTTGGGTTGATGCGACGGCATCACATAACACGAAGACTTGGGTTGATGCGACGGCATCACATGACACCAGGACTATTGAAGACGTGACACCAGGATCGATGCAACGGCATCGCAGACAAAGACTTGACACCAAGGCTGATGCGAAGACATCACGGACCGGTGGTCGATGTGACAGCATCCCGGACCACGGTCGATGCAACGACATCAGAGACATGACGCTGAAGTGCAGACATAACGAGGAACTTGGAATCCAGACAAGATGAGAAGTGGGGAAGGCGGACATTGGCACTGTCTCTCAGGGCGCCCTACTCAGGCCACCCGTGGGACTGAGTCGTGGACCACTCTGTCCCACTGCGCGCCCTACATAGCCCTTGCAGGCTGGTCACGAATCACGAGGTGAACGGAACAGTGCAGGAAAGATCCAGGACATGACGGCTCGAGAGCGCAGGACACCAGTCCACCTGCAGGCCACTCCAACCCAGAAAAGACATCGTCTGAGGGAGTCCAGCCCACAGGACCAGAAGGCTCAGGAGCGTAGAAGACGAGATGCAGGAAAGAACATCGAGGAAGGCAAGAACACCAGGACGTAGAAGATCATCAGGACACCTGGATGAGGACCACAGGCTATGAAGACATGACGTGGCATAACGAGAAGACAAGACAAGATGAGGAGCTCCACGAAGACACTAGAAGACCTGACGGAGCTCTGCCAGGCAGGAGCCTCCAGAGTGAAGTAACTCCGATGCAAGGCCCCGAACAAACTGACAGAGCAGCCCTTTATAGGGCTGAAGCAGGAAATTAGTCCCAAGGTGGGGCCAGCACACTTCCTGTGTCTGGCCCTTTAAATGTGGCAAGGAGACACGGCCGCGCACCTAGGAAGCAGCAGGAGAGCTGTGCAGGACCGCGGACAGCGGCCTGCACTGAGGTCAGAAGCCGAAGAAGCAGGGCAGGACCTGAGGAGCAGGCTCTGACGTAGGCAGCGGCTCCAGCCGCTGCGGGGAGCCCTGGGGGCGGCTCCAGCTGCCAGATGGCACCGGGGCTTGAGGCCTAGCGCCTCGAAGATGGAAAGCAGTGTCGGGGGTGGTCCCAGCCCTGAAGAAGGCAGAAAAGTCCGCGGCTCCGGCCGCGGTGAAGAGGAGACTCCAGGGCAGCCTCCGGGCTGCGTGGGCAGCAACGGACCGCGGCTCCGGCTGCGTGGGAAGGCCGACGACGGCGTCTTGCCACATCAGCTGAAGACAGCATGGGATGAGTGAGCCTGCTCGTGGGGAAACCCGCGGGCAGTGCAGTCATAACAGTACCCCCTCCTCAAGGCCCCTCTCCTCAAACCTTCTATCAACAGTCCGAGGATAAGGGTATCAGTCCATACCGGATGGAGATATTCGAGGGTCCAAAAAATGGAAGCTGGTAATCCGGGGACAGCATGACACCAAGCAAAGCAGCAGAAACACAAAAGACAAACCACAGGAAACCAGACAAGAACAAGACAAAACAGAACACAACACACAAACACAAGAGACACGACAAGAGACCAAGAGCATGAGACCGAGAGCAGATGAGACCGAGGGAACACAAGACCGAGGGAGCAGCGACCGAGCGAATGGAGACTGCGCGAGCAGCGACCAAACGAACGGAGACCGCACGAGCAGCGACCGAGCGAACGGTGACCACACGAGCAGCGACCGAGCGAACGGTGACTGCGCGACCGACAACACAAAAAACACAAAAGAGGGAGCAAGGGAACGGAGAGCGAGGGAGTGGAGAGCAAGGGAACAGAGTGTGAGGGAGCAGAGAGCAAGGGAACAGAAAGCGAGGGAGCAGAGAGCAAGGGAACAGAGAATGAAGGAGCAGAGAGCAAGGGAACGGAGAGTGAAGGATCTCAAAAGGCGAGAGAGCCAAGAGCGAGAGAGCAGAAAGCGAAGGAGCGAAGGGCGAAAGAGCGAAGAGCGAGGAAGGGAAACGAGAGAATGGAAACGCGGCAGGACGGGGAACACACAAGCGGCATCCAACAAGCGGGAAACAAAACGAAGGGAAAACAAACAAACAAGTAACCAACAAAGAACAAGACACAACAAGCAACAAACAAGACCCAGACAAGAAGCACCAAGAAACACCAAGAAGACCTGGGGGGGGGGCAAAAAACCCCCCAGAAAACCAGTAGGGGTGCAGGCACCTCCTGCAGGTCGTAAAACCCCAACCTGGCAACATGACAAAAAGGTCTGGATGCAGGCGCCTCCTGCAGGTCATTACAAAAAAGAAATCCAGACAGCTGGCGCCTCCAGCAGGTCGTAACCATGGAAACTGGCGCATCCAGTAGGTCGTGTACATAAAAATCCTGAAAAAATGTTTCCGGTCCCATAACAGTCCAGGAACACAAAGACAAGACTCTGGAACAAGGCGGATCCATCGGTGGGGCACCACCGTCGGGCACATGGCCTTGCATTCTGTTAGGTAGCAGGCGGTTTTAGTGTGCCCTTGGGCCTCAGCCCGGACCCAGACCTTCAGGGCCGAGCCAAGGGTTGACGGTGGCTCCGCATTGCTGATGGTCTGACCCTCTGCCAGGCCGGCAAACTCCCAAGGCCAACATCCAAGGATGTTGGAAGGTGAAGGGTCCTCCGACCATTCCGAGCCCTTTTGGACCTGCTGCAAGCAGCATGGAGCAGCAGGCCTGGCCTGAGGTTGAGGGCAGACGGAGACCTTGACACAAAGACAAGACTATGAAGATTGATGCAACAGCATCACATGACACGAAGACTTGGGTTGAAGACATGACACCAGGACTATTGAAGACGTGACACCAGGATCGATGCAACGGCATCGCAGACGAAGACTTGACACCAAGGCTGATGCGAAGACATCACGGACCGGTGGTCGATGTGACGGCATCCCGGACCAGGGTCGATGCAACGACATCAGAGACATGACGCTGAAGTGCAGACATAACGAGGAACTTGGAATCCAGACAAGACGAGAAGTGGGGAAGGCAGACATTGGCACTGTCTCTCAGGGCGCCCTACTCAGGCCACCTGTGGGACTGAGTCACGGAACACTCTGTCCCACTGCACGCCCTACACAGCCCTTGCAGGCTGGTCACGGACCACGAGGAGAATGGGACAGCGCAGGAAAGATCCAGGACATGACGGCTCGAGAGCACAGGACACCAGTCCACCTGCAGGCCACTCCAACCCGGGAAAAGACATCATCCGAGGGAGTCCGGCCCACAGGACCAGAAGGCTCAGGAGCGTAGAAGACGAGACGCAATAATGAATATCCAGGAAAGCAAGAACACCAGGATGTAGAAGATCATCAAGACACCAGGACACCTGGACGAGGACCTCAGGCTATGAAGACATGACGTGGCATGACGAGAAGACAAGACGAGATGAGGAGCTCCACGAAAACACTAGAAGACCTGACGGAGCTCTGGCAGGCAGGAGCCTCCAGAGTGAAGTAACTCGATGCAAGGCCCCGAACAGACTGACGGAGCAGCCTTTTATAGGGCTGAAGCAGGAAATTAGTCCCAAGGTGGGGCCAGCACACTTCCTGTGTCTTGCCCTTTAAATGTGCCATACTTGGCTGCAGGCCTAGGAAGCAGCAGGAGAGCTGTGCAGGACCAAGGACAGCGGCTTGCACTGAGGTGAGACACCAAAGAAGCAGGGCAGGACCTGAGGAGCAGGCCCTGAGTAGGCAGCGGCTCCAGCTGCTGCGGGGAGCCCCGGGGGCGGCTCCAGCCGTCAGATGGCACCGGGGCTTGCAGCCTAGCACCGCGAAGATGGAAAGCAGTGTCGGGGGTGGTCCCAGCCCCGAAGAAGGCAGAAAAGTCCGCGGCTCCGGCCGCAGTGAAGAGGAGACTCCAGGGCGGCCTCCGGGCCGCGTGGGCAGCAACGGACCGCGGCTCTGGCCGCGTGGGAAGGCCGACGATGGCATCCTGCCGCGTCGGCTGAAGACAGCATGGGGTGAGTGAGCCTGCTCGCGGGGAAACCCGCGGGCAGTGCAGTCATAACACTTAATAAAGCAAACCTCATAAATTGCCAGGAAAACCACAGTGATAAGAGACCATGTCATGTTTTGATTGTGCAAACGTTTCAATCAAAAATAAAATTTCAAAAGAAACCCCAAATTCCACCCAGCAGTAAGATAAATTTCTAGTACAGGATGTATGTTATAAAAATGATATTAATGATAGAGAGATAATTTCCTTGTACTTAATGACAAGTGGTAAGTGCTTCAGCAGGAAGACAGACATCTCCCATGCCTCTCTGTCTTGCTGCTGTACCCTTTATCCTACACCTTAGGAGTCTTTCTTCCACTCAGTATTGTTGCCACAGCCAGACTTTGCACCTTGAGGGTTTTGCTGTCACTCTACCTTGCTACATCTTGGGGCACTCTTGCCAATGTGTGTGGTGGTGGTGGGGGGGGGGGGGGGGGGTGCTGCTTTGTACCTCTCATGGTGTCTTGGTGTGTTGATGCCTTGCTCTGTGCTGCTTTGTCCCTTTATTGGTGTCTTGGGGTTTTTCCTGCCACCTTTTCTGCTTCATTCTCCCTTCATGGTGCCTTAGGATGTTGATGCCACACTAGGTGCCACTTTGCCTTTCGTGTTGCCTTAAAGGGTTCATAACGTTGTTCTTAGTGCTTTCTTTTGAAGTCATGTTCTTGACCTTCTAGCTGCTGCTTCGCTCCTCTGATGGTACTTTGGAAAGCTCCTGCCACTGCTGGTACCCTTTTTCCCCTTTACAGGGCCTAAATCTATTCATGCCGCTTTTGGTGCCACTACTCCATGATTCCTTGGAGTTCTCTTTCCCCTTCTGATGTTGATTACTTACACGTTTCATTAGAATAGTTTAGAAAACCTGAATCTTGAAGTTCAATGTAAGCTGCATTGCTTCTCCCATTGACTTTAATGGGAGACAAATGAAACGAATGAAACAAATAAAACTGGTTTTCGTTTGAAACTAAGGAAATTAATGGAAGTAAGCTATGAAACAAATGTATGAACCAAAGCAAAAATTATGCCTCTGCACATCCCTACTGACCAGCAATAAAAATAAGAGTAGTTTGAAGCTTTCATTAGAGGAAACACTGGGACTGATCAATTTCAGGAAATTTATGTGGTCAGCACTGACAGCTTTTGACATGAAACAATAAGAGTTTAATAAAAGTAAATGGGTAGAGTATGTCAATTCACAATTGGAGATGGGAGACGCAATTGAATACACGACTGGAGCCAGAAGTCACAATTTGATTCATAGTTGAAATGTGGAAGTTCAATGTGATTTACCAGCTGAAATGCAAAAATAAAAGTCAACGCACTACTGAAAGTGGGGCATTAGGAACTGATTCACAGCTAAAGGGTAGTTATATGAGTCAATTCACAGGTATGTAGAGAAGTACAAGTCAGTTCACAGCAGAAATGGGGAGTGGAGAGGCATGGGTTGCTTGCCAGCTAGAAGGGGAAATGTTGAGTCAATTAGCAGATAGAGTAGGAGCTGCACATCCAGAGCTGCCTCTGCACCTAATCAAAACTTAATCCTACCCCACACATTTAATTATAACCAATGCTTATGTGTGTCTGTCTGTCTGTTGGTGTGAACTATGGGGGAAAGTTAACTAGCTCATATTATTTGGAAAGTACATGGGCACTTTTAGCTTCCCTGCATTGCAGTCAATTTTAAGAGGCAAGCCACCCATGTTTTTTTCCCTTTGAAAATTAGCAGTCACAAAATGCATGCTTGTGAACTTTGCACCTGCTATTTGTGCAGGCAGCCTAGTGAGGATAAAAATAGCAATCGTATATTTGAAACTTCCATGTGTATGCACTGTTTCTATGCCCTGGAAAAGGCATCTTTTTAACCTGGATACAAGCAGGCACGTTACAGAAGCCCACATGCACTTTTAGCCGGGTAGAGCAGAGCAACTTCCACCAAGCCCTTTCATGCGGGAAAATGACTTTGAAAATTGGACTGTATAAGACCAGTATTCCTGTCTCATGCTGCCAAAGACTTGATTTTCCCCTCTTTTCCTCTCTATCCCTTCCAATCTGAGACCTACAGGGAACGCTGATTCAAGCAATCCGCTCCTACTAACTGTGCAAAAAGAAGATTCCTGCAGAAATGTTGGCTTATGGTACAAGAGGACAGTCAGTATTTATTTATCCCATTTTTATATTCTGCTTTTTGGCACTTCAAAGTGGATTACATTCAGCCACTGTAGTTATTTCTCTGTCCCCAGAGGGCTCACAATCTAAGCTTGTACCTGAGGTAATGGAGGGTAAAGTGACTTGCCCAAGGTCACAGGGAGCAGCTGTGGGATCTGAACCCTTGTCTCCTTGGTCACTGCTCTAACCTCTAGGGCTGCTCCTCCACTCAATGGGCCGGATTTTCAAACCTACGCAAGCGGGGTACATTTGTGCGCGCTACCCGGCGCGCACAAATGTACGCCCGATTTTATAACATGGGCTCCGAAAATGGAGCGGCCTCGGAGGAACTTTCCTTCCGCCCCCCCCCCACCCCTCCCTTCCCCTCCCTAAACCCCCCTAACCTTTATTTCATAAGTTGCGCCTGCCTCTGGGCAGGCATAGGTTGTGCGCACCAGCCAAGTGCCGATGCGCGAAGATCCCGGCACAGCCACTGTGCCAGAGGCCTCGGTCCCGCCCCCACCCCTTTCACAAAGCCCCGGGACATACGCGCGCCTCGGGGCTTTGCGCGCGTCACCGGGCCTATGCAAAATAGGCTCGGCACGCGCAGGAGCGGTTACGCGCGTAAATCCTGAGGATTTACATGCCTAACCCTTTTAAAATCTGCCCCAGTAGATATTGCTGCACACTGGTGCATGCATTTGCTCCTTCCACAGGGACATTTACCTCCAGCCCCAGCTAGACTAAAGCACAGTTGGTCATCACAAAAACTGTCCCGCTCTCCCCACTTATTCTCTTACTTGCTTGTTGGGCTTCCTCCAGTACAAAAGGAGTTTCGCTGGGGCTGCTGCTGACAAATTTCAAACCTGTGCTAATTCAACCCCCTTGCAGTCTTTGTCCAATATTTGTGCAGGTATTTTCCTCATGTTATATTCCAGGTTGGGCATTGGAATTCAGCCCATGGCAGAGTGACTTGGAAAGGGTTAAGGAGAAATTAATTTTGAGTTAATGTGGTTCTGTGTTTTTTTTTTTTTTTTTTTTATTACATTCAGCAGCATTAAATTGATAGCCTTGTACCAAAGACCAGAAGTGTCACCTTTCAACAAGATGAAATCTATGTAGCCCATGGACGGGGAAAGCAGGAAGATTTATAAATGACTCCATAAAATTAACATTTGGATGAGAGCTCAGGAAGAAAGAACATGAATCGCAGCAGGAACCATGTTAGAGTGCATGAATATTTCTATAATATCCTTTAGAATGTGCAGAGTCTGCTGAACGAGGTCAGAACTCCAAGCCCATTCACTAAATTATTCTTGCTTTGATGCCAACTGACTGGGTCAGGATTTTGCAGGGGTCTGGTAAGATATGATATTGAATTGGGTGGGGGAGAGAAGAGTCCAGCAGAGCAGACAAACTGCTAGGCGGAAACAGAATTAGACTCAGGGAAGAGCAATTCCTCATAAACCAGCTGGGGGAGAGAGAGAAGGAGAGGCGAGAGGGAGGAAGTGTCAGAAAGAGAGGTAGCGAGGAGGAAGGGGAGCGGTGAGAGGAGAGTCAGAGAACCTTTGAGATGGTGTGAAGTTGCTGTCTGCAGTTGCTGCTGTGTGCAGGGTATCTCGGCCATTCATGATCACTGATGTGCCTGAAGCCCCAACCTCCTGGCAGAGTGATGTGGTCAGAAAGAGGCAATCCCAGCTCAGGTAACGGCAGCAAGACGGCGTTACATTCCAAGGAAGAGCCCCTCTTACAGAGGTGGCTTTCAGTATTATTATGATGTTTGTAACTCAAGGGCCATAATTGCAGGGTTCTGGAAGGAGAAGGAGCCCCGGTGTATGCCTCTGACCGGGGAATGTCACTGCGAGGACTGGGCTGGGTGACGTGAGAGGCATATAAAACAGGGGGAATATGAAGGTTTATGCCCGCCCCCCCAGATCAAAGGCCTTGTTCTAATTGAGATGGAAGCCCAAAGAAGCAAGAGGAAAGTCTAGGATTGCACCCCCTGCCCCCCAAAGGAAAAAAGAATCGAAAGTTACATGTCGTTCTTCCCATATCCTTGCTGCTTTATCCAGCTAGGGACACAATACTTTGTAGACACAAGAGGATGAGTGCTTGGGACTGGTTTGTAGAGCACTATACCAGTAACTATAGTAACCATAGACCTCATTCCCAGTAGAGTTAACACATTGTAGGGTATGATTCATAGGCTCAAACATCTTGATGTAACCAATGATACCATAATGAGCTGCATACATTATGGGATTTGTTGATTTGTGGGGTCCATGCAGCATCACATTAGCAATATGTGTGTAATAGGATATGTTAATCAACTGATGCATCCTTAAGGTAAAGCTCAAAACTCATCTTTTCAGACTGGCCTATCCTAAATCCCTCGGCTCTTGTCACATCCCTGTTCATTTAGCCCTTTATATTTTTGTATCATTGTTATTTTGTTGTTCTCAGTTGTTGAAACACACCCTGTGTAGGGCAGTACACATATATACAGTATTAAGAAAAAAAAACAACAGAATTAAATAGCTTACAAATAAAAGACCTGGGATCCCAGAGACCGTGTTAGCTCTCTCTCTATGCAGCTTTAAAGTGGGGCGATTTGGATACAGACATAGAGAAAGGATGTCGAAATCTGCTGATGACACCAAATTGAGGGTGTGGAAAACTGCCAGGAACAGAGGAGACCGCAGGAGGAACCGGGCAGACAGAGATGGCAGATTCATTTCAATTCAGAAAAATTTGAAGCATCAGTAATGATGAAAGTGAGCAGGAAGCAGTTCCTTGCAGATTTTACTAACTAATGCAATGACTATATTTTGTCCGTAGACATCTACCTAAATGGCAAAAGAATTATTATACCTTCTCAAAGTGCACTTTCATCACCAAGTAATAGGTTCTGGGAAAGAGGACTGAGAATGAAAAGTCGGAGTCTCAAAGTCGAGGGGCAAGAAAACAGATGACAGTGACGGTACAGGAATCAGCAAAGGCAGAAGATTCGTGAAGTAGCCATAAGGAATGCAAATGGCATTGGGGTTAACATTGCAGTTAACATTGACGCATTAAGTGCAAAGACAAAGGGGTCTCTTTTATCTAGCTTAGTAACTACTAGTTAGACCTAGCCCCTTCTCTCCATGCCCCCATCCAAATACCTTACCCTGTTTAAAAAACATAAGTATGCCAATGTATGAGGGTGGTGGGTGAGAGATTCATCCATGTATGAAGCCTGTCTTAAGAGGACAATAAGCAGGACTGGCTTTAGGGTAGGGTGAGCTGGTCAGTCGCCCAGGGCACTGAGAGACTAAGGGTGCTACAGAGGACCTGACGGCCCAACTTTGGCTGCCGAAGAGAGAGACAGCCTTCCGACAGGGCCACCACAAATCCCCATCCTGCAGCAGCCCAAAAGAGACAGGCCCAGCAGGCCACCATGGACCCTATCCCACAGTAGCTGAAGACAGAGGCCTGGCAGACTGCCATGGACCCCATCCCACTGCGGCCCCAGAGAGATGCCCAGAAGTGCGGGGGAGGCCCTGACAGACCGATGCACTAGCTTAGTGCATGGGTTTACTTGTGCTTGAGCACGTGTTTCGTGCACCCAATAATAGCATCTGTTGCAGAAAGGAGATTAGCGCGTCTAAAATGCGCGTCCTAACAAGCGCATCCCAGTTAGTATCCATTGCATTTAAAGTCCATGTAAATGAAGACATTAGCTATTACCACCCAATGCAGGACAGCACACCCAAACATGAATTTTTTTACGACGGAAAATTAACTCCAGCTCTGGAGGTAGAGTAAAATTTACTCGCAGTCAAGAGCTCATGAGAAACATAAAAAATTTGGTCCTCTGTGTTGCAATAAATGTGCCCCTTGTAGGGTAGGTTTGTTTTTATAGAGATTAGTACAAGATTTAGTTATTTGGAGTTAGAACAAAAAATAAAAAAATGTACATAGGGAGTAGCGGAGCGGAGCATGATGATTAGCTAAAGGACACCTTAAAAAGTTGTGGGTGATTTAAATGATGCACTTTTGTTAGGAATGCACAATTTAGACTTCTGTGCATCCGATACAATAAACGTTTGAGTGCCAGAAATGCATATTTCTCCTTAGCATGCTCTTTTTGTACACTGCTTCAATTTCTTTTTCATTAGAATATTGCATCAGACACACAGGGAATGTGGATGTGCTTCTTATTGCATCAGCCTGCGAGTGTGTGTGGGTGTGTGTGTATGTGTGTGAAAAAGTGAGAGAGCATGTGTGGCTGGGTGTGTGTGAAAGCCAATATAAGTGTGTATGAAAGAGAGACGGTGTGTGTGAGGGAGAAAGACCCAGTGTGTAAGCATGTGTGTGTGTGTGTGAGGGAGAGAGGAGGACAGCAGCAGATTTCCCGATGAAGACCGGCCCGGGGATTCGCCGCCCAGGCCGGCCCAGGAGATACCACGTGGTCTGCCGAGCGCGGCTCTGTCACAGCCGCACTTGGCAGACCACGTGACTAGCACAACCGGCCCACCAGGGGATGCCCGATCCCCCAATAGGCCAATCCGCCCCTGGAGAAGGGTGTGTGTGAGAACCAGTATGTGTACTTGTGAGAGAGTGGAGTGTGAGAGCCTATGTATATGTGTGTGTATGTATGTTTGAGAGAGAGAGAGAGAGAGAGTGTGTGTGTATGTATGGGTGGGGGAGTGAGAGAGTCTGTGTGGGGAGGAGCAGAGCAATTGGGCCTGAGAGGCAGAATGGAGGGGGAGGAAATACCTTGAGGGAGGGAGGAACAAATTCTGGAAAGGAGGGGAAGTGGGGAAAGGAAGAAGAGAATGCTTGGAGGGCGTGAGAGAAGAGGGGAGAAGAACAAGTTGGAGGGAGTGAATGGATGGAAGGAGGGAGAAGGAGGTGTTGGTGTTTGAGGTAGTTGTGGGTGGATCCTGGGGCCAGTGGCAGATGACCATGCCCCCGGGGGAAGATCCTGAGAGGGACCACCAGTCAGGCTCAGAGTATGGAGACAGACACACACTAGTTCTTTTATTTATTATTTATTTATTTATTTATTTATTTATTTATTTAGATTCTTTTCTATACCGAAGTATAGCATATTGCCTTCACTCCGGTTTACATTAAACAAACAACTTAGTACATATAACATTTCTGTGTGTTAACTTATTAATAAGTTTACAAAAACTGGATACATTTCAGTCTCGGATATAGATTATTAACAGGAAGACAAGAAGAATAACGTAAGTCAGTTATCAAGAGAGGCACTTGAAGGTTGTTGTGATATGAGATGTAATATAGCGATGTTAATTTACATTGAAAGAGAGTTAATGTTCCATTTACAAATTGAAAAGAGTTAAAAAGATATACTATAAAATATGGGGGGGGGGGGAGGAATGGTGGGATATAAAGTATATATCTGGAGAGAGTAGAAAAGAAAGGAAGATCAGTGGGGATGAGGAACTGGATATGAGAGAGATGGTTTATCCAATGCCATCTATGAAAGTTTGTCTAAATAACCATGTTTTGAGTTCTTTTTTGAAAGATTTGCAGTCATTAATAGAGGATAGATAGTTTGGCAAAGAGTTCCATGCTTTTGGTCCTGCAATTGAGAAGGCTCTATTTCTGGTGTTAGATAGTTTGGCAGAGAGTAAAGAGGGGATGACTAATTTGATATTGTTGGAATTTCTTGTTGAGCGAGGCGTTATGTGTAGTTGGATCAAGTGGTAGAGGGCATTGTTGTCAGCTTTGTATTTCATTATGAAGTAATGTTAAGGTCTTGTATATAATCCTTTGATCGATCGGCAACCAGTGAAGATTCTTCAGAACCGGAGTGATGTGGTCAAATTTCTTTTTGCCGGTGAGAACTCTGGCTGCTGCATTCTGCAACAATTGAAGTGGTTTTAATGTTGATTTGGGGCGGCCAATGAAAAGTGAGTTGCAGTAATCAAGACTTGAGAAGATTAGAGATTGTAGGACAATTCTGAAGTCTTGTGGGAATAAAAGAGGTTTAAGTTGTTTTAGAATATGAAGCTTGTGGAAGCCTTCTTTTGTTTTCATTGTTATACACTTTTTGAAGTTCAAATCATTATCTATCCATATTCCAAGGTCTTTTACAAAAGTCTTCAGATGGATTATGGTGTTATCAATTTGAATATACGGCATTGTGGTTATTTGACTGGATTTGTTTCGATTAATGAAGATGCATTCGGTTTTGCTCATATTGAGGCATAATTTTAATTGGTTTAGAAGATTTCTAATTGAGATGAGGTAGTTTGTTGTAAGGTTAATGGCATCTTCGATGGTGGAGGTTATTGGGATGATTAATTGGATGTCATCGGCGTATAAAAAGAAAGTAATGCCAAGGCTTGAAATAAATTGACAGAGAGGGAGTAAGTATATGTTGAAAAGGGTGGCCGAGAGGGCGGACCCTTGTGGTACTCCAGTTTCTAGTGGACAGGGTTCAGAGGATTTGTTATTCAGGGTTACTTTGAAGAACCTATCAGGTAGGAATGAGGAAAACCAGCCTAAGGTTTTGTCGGATAGGCCTATATTTGCAAGACTTGAAATTAATTTTTTGTGATCAACTGTGTCAAAAGCCGCAGAAAGATCAAGAAGGATTAAAAGGTGGTTTAATTTGTTGTCAGATTCTCTTATAATTTTGTTCGATAAATTGAGTAGGAGGGTTTCTGTGCTGCGGTTCTTTCTGAAACCGTGTTGAGAGGGGTGAAGAATGTTGTAATTTTCTAAGTGCTCATTGAGCTGTTTCAGGGCTGCTTTCTCAGTCATCTTGGCGAGTAAAGGAAGGTTTGATATAGGCCGGTAGTTATTGAGATCTTTTGGGTCCAGATTCTTTTTTTTCAGAATTGGAGTGATTGTTGCTGTTTTTAGGATTGTAGGAAGTTTACCCTCTTCAAGAGATTTGTTAATAATGGCAGTTAGAGTTGGGGCTATAATATAAGCCAATTCCTTGAACGAGTGGGTTGGTATAGAATCCAGTTCATGTCATGCTGGGTTAATTTTTTGTAGCATCTTTTCTGTTTCGGTATTTGAAATTGGTTCAAAGTTCATCCAGGGTGTTATTGTTGGTAAGTCGGATGGAATGATAGTAGTTGCAGAGTTCTTAAAGGAGTCAGTTATTTTTTTTATTTTATTCCTAAAGAAGATAGCAAGGTCTTGACTTAGGTTGATTGTATCTGGAGTGGGGGAGTTTTTGCAGTTTTCTTCTATAAGGTTTTTGACTATGTTGAAGAGGGAGTTGGGTTTATTTGTTGAGTTTTTTATCTTTAGGCTATAGTAGTTGCGTTTGGCGTTCAGAATCATTTTCTTATAGTTGGCAAGTTGCGTGCGGTATCGTTGTAGGGTTGCTGGACTTCTGGCTTTGGACCATTCTTTTTCCAATTTCCTGATGCTGGATTTCATAGATCTGAGTTGGGAGTTAAACCAGGGATTGTTTTTCTCCCTGTTTTGTTTTATCGATTTTAATTTTTCGGGGTTTATGTTATTTGCAGTTTGTTTTGTAAGATGAAACCAGGATTGAGTGGCGTTGTGTATATTGGATAGGTCAAGGTTCATTAGTTGCTTCCCTAGTTCCTGTTGTAGAGTGTCAGGATCAAATGGGGGTCGGTATTTGAAGGAGAATTGTGCCTTCGATCTTGTTGGTTTGTTGTTCAGAACTTGTGTGTTGCATTGTATTAAGTGGTGATCTGACCATGGAACAGGCATATGGGATATTGTAGAGTCGAAGAAGTATTGATTGATGAAAATTAAGTCCAGCATGTGGCCTGCTTTATGAGTGGGGTTGTTTACTAGTTGAAACAGGTTTAGGCTATAGAGTAAGTCAATCATGGTTTGGCAGTTCTGTGATCTGGGGTTTGAGTCTGTGTGAAGGTTAAAGTCGCCAAGTATAATTGACGGGTTTTTTATGCTAATGTTTGTTGCGAAGAATTCTAGAAGGGGGGAAATATCGTTGTCGAGAAGCTTGGGTGGGCAATACACTAGACATATTTGTAGAAGATCTGAATCGAGGAGAGCAATTTCATATTTATCAGGGAGGTTGTGTGGTATTAGTTTCGTAGAGAAGTGTTTTTTTATGATGAGTAGGACGCCACCTCCTCTGCGAGATTTGCGAGGGATAGAGAATATGTCATAAGCATTGTTAGTTAGATGGTTTATCAGGACTTGATCAGTTTCTTTGAGCCAAGTTTCTGTTATGGCGAAGAAATCTGGGTTCTTTTCTTGGATCAGGTCTGAGATGATCATGAATTTCTTTGTCAGAGATTGAGCGTTTACCGGGAAGAAAGTAAGGTAGAGTATGTTTTTGGCGAGGTTTAGTAGTGGGATGTTAATTAGGTGACAGTTTCTTCTCAGATGGGTTGAGGTTGGAGGAGCCATGATGTATAAGATTGATAAATACTTGAAGAGCTCAGGTGATCTCCTTAGTTGAGAGATGAAGAATACTAGAAGATTTTTTTTTTTTAGTTGGCGGTGAATAGTTGAGGTAATGTTGATGTTGATTCTGGAAGGTCATGCAGGAGGGTTTAGTAGCATTGGAAGGTAAAAGGATTTAAAATAGTGTTTGTATATTGATTGATGTCTGGTATCTGAGATGGAGAATGTTGAAATATAACTGGGTGTTGTCTGATTTGTGGGTGAGAGAGGAGAAGGATCTGGTCATGGAGCTCTCCAAGGGTCTCTCAAAGGGGCGCTCTAAGGGGCAGGCCCCTTAGGTCGTGCCCCTTCGGTCGCGCGACGCTGTGAGTGAGTTTACAAATTTAAAGATCTTATTGCTGCTCCGATTGGCTGGCAGCCTCGAGGGGGGGGGGGCGTGGTTGACTCACCAAGTTAGCTGGCAGCGATTCACTCCTTCCTTGCTGTTTTTCTGATGTTTTTACTGTGCTGCACGAGCTAAATCACCGAGTAGGCTCGGGACCAGGCTAGGTCACTCAGGCTCTTGCAGAGGAGATGAGGTGGAGAGCTGGAACTGGAGCTTGATGCAGCGGGACAGTATATTAGGGATGTGAATCGTTTTTTGACGATTTAAAATATTGTCCGATATATTTTAAATCGTCAAAAATCATTAGGGCCACGATACAATACCAATTCCCCCGATTTATCATCAAAAAATCATAAATCGGGGGAAGGGGGAGGGCAGGAAAACCGGCACACTAAAACACCCTAAAACCCACCCCCGACCCTTTAAATTAAATCCCCCACCCTCCCGAACCCCCCCCCCAAATGCCTTAAATTACCTGGGGGTCCAGCGGCACACTAAAACACGGCACACTAAAACCCCCTAAAACCCACCCCGACCCTTTAAATTAAATCCCCCACCCTCCTGAACCCCACCCCAAATTCCTTAAATTACCTGGGGGTCCGTAGCCTTAAATTACCTCCGTAGCGGCGGTCTGTAGCTAAATCGGGGGAAGGGGGAGAGCAGGAAAACCGGCACACTAAATCGTGTAGTCTTCAGCCGGCGCCATTTTGCAAAATGGCCGCCGCAAAATGGCGGCGGCCATAGACCAAAACGATTCGACGCAGGAGGTCGTTCCGGACCCCCGCTGGACTTTTGGCAAGTCTTGTGGGGGTCAGGAGGCCCCCCCAAGCTGGCCAAAAGTTCCTGGGGGTCCAGCGGGAGTCCGGGAGCGATTTCCTGCCGCGAATCGTTTTCCGTACGGAAAATGCCGCGAATCGTTTTCCGTACGGGGGGCTTATTTTTTTCTTGGCCAACCACATGGCATCAGTTTCAGGGCCAGGTTGATAAATAAGGCAAAAAAACCCAGAAGAAACACAAAGTGCAACTGGCTCCTGTTTCCCCCAAGGTGTATATATTATCTGACTTTGGTAAGGCGCATCTCTGCTACAGGACACACAAGGATATCACAAGTAATTTAGTTGAAGCAAATATAAATTATTATTGCATATCCTTGGGAGACACAGACAGCCAGACCTTCAACACAGGGAAAGCACTACAGCCTGTCTCTCCCAGTATCTTGTAAAAGCTGTATTATATAGGTTTGAAACTATACAGAGAATGCCTGTGAGCCTATGGTGATAATCACTTACGCAATATGACAGTGAAATAAACTACTTTAACCTGAAAACACTCCCCACCCACATTGAAGCCTCTTTGTTACTTAGCCTTGCTTTTGACAGACGTGTTCTGCTTCTTCTGAGTTTCTTTTGTCGTCGATCATTTCATCTCCAGGGGGCAGGGAGAAACTCTGATATCAGTTGAGACTCTCAGTTGATTACAGATAATCCAAGAATGTGGTCTGGAATGTGGCCTCGGCCATTTGCTATCTGTAATCTCATGACCTTTGCCATAGGCTTTGCAGAGCCTAAATGTATTCCAGATATCTTCCAAAGTCTTGAATCTGAGGTCAGTTAAAGGTTTTAGTTGCAAGCAGGCCACAGACAATGAAGGATTCTGGGAGCTGAGTGAGCAATAGTCTTAGCATTAGTCTCCATATTAGGCTGCCCATATATCAAAGGCTTTAATTTCTAGTGGTATCAAGAAAAGAAAACAGAGCAATGTGGGAAACAAAGAAGGTATCGGTCAGAAAAAAAAACTATTTGGTCCACTCAATCTGCCCCCTTTGCACCCATCCACTGTGCTGCCTGTCACAGGGCTCCCTCAATCTATGGTCATCATAATCTATCACGCAAGCTAAAACTTGTATAAAAAAAAATCACCTTGGGATTTTTTGCCTGGAAGATTGGGCAATAAACCCTTTTAGAAATACAGACCATGGCCAACCTGCCCATCCGCACCTCCTGTTCAGCTTTATAGCCCCTTCCTCTCGCTCAGTGACCATCTGGGGCCGATGCAATATGGTGCACTGAGCCGAGCGCACTCTTAACGTGCAGTTGGACGCGGGTAGAATAGGTACTAATCAATCTCCTAATGCAATAAGGGGATTCGCGCCTATTCAACGCGCGTCTAACATGGAGTGAATGTAATAGCGCTCTTCACATGCAAATGCATATAAATGAGGCTATTAGGCATTCACTCCCAATGCAGAAATAAAAACGTGCGTCTCCAACGCACATTTAACTGTCAACGATTACCGCCTGCCAGGAGCAGGCATTAATAGATGTTTGCATCAAATAAATAATAAAAAGAAAAGAGAAAAGGAAAAAAAAATTTGATGATCGGGCCCATCACAAAAACCAACGCCAAGTTTAACGGTGTCAGATTTCGTTACTGGCGGACAGTCACGAAAACCGACGCCGATAAACCTGGCGTTGGTTTTCGTGACTAGAAGAAAGGCATCCGTTTTTGCTGGCCATTACTGACAGTACAGGTGCTGCAAAAGCTCAAAAAAATAGAAAAAATAAAAGTTCCTTAGCAGCTGAGAGCCATGAAAACCAACACCGGGTTTATCAGCGTCGGTTTCTCTTGCTGCCATACGGCAGTCACGAAAACTGTTTGGGTTCGCAAGCGACCCTAGCGCATCCTTGCTAACGCGACCCCCTATTTGAATATTGCATGGTGCCCCCCCCTTTGGGGGGGGCCATGCGCGCATTAAGAGAGTGGGCGCTGACTGTTCAGCGACCGCTTTCTATGTGCCTTTATTGCATCGGCCCCTCTGTGCTTGTCCAATGCTTTACAGAAACCCCCTCCCATATCGCAGGCGCACCTTCCAAAACCATCTTCCCTGACTAGGAAGCAAACCCGGGCTGCAGCAGTGGCAGCTGAGAAATTTGCATCCTGTCGTCATGGCCATGTCCCCTAGTCTTTAGAACTCGTCCCTTAATCCATGCCCAGGCTGTTTCGGGGGAGGGGGGGAAACACACTTCCCTTTGCCCCTCAGACCTCCCTCTTGCCTGCACTGTAGCAGTCAGTGTCCAGATCCCAATCTGAAAAAGGAGCCAGGACTCAGAGACTGCAGAAGCATACAAGGTGTGAAACTGTAAAAAAAAGATTCCCGAAAGTAACATTTATTAGGGAGCCCGGAAAGGGGAGCAACTTCTCCAGGTGTTACTTTAACAATGAGGTCACTCTCTGCAGATTAATTAAGCTGTACGGGGGGTGGGGGGGGGGATGAAAGATGAAGTCAAGAGTGATCTATAATGTGCAATAATAAATGTAGCAAAAAATATCCCTCCTCTTCATTATTTCAGCAGCGATATTATTAATAGCAAGATGCTGTACAGGTTTCTCAGCGTCGGTCATAATTTCCTAGAATGGGGGAACGAAAACAATCATTTACCTAGGAAGCGCCATGCTTTCTGTCTCTGACAGCGGCCAGTTTGGGTCACACTTTATAAGGAACCTGCTCCCAGGCGTAGCTCCCCCCGTTACCTCCTTCAGAAAGCTGAGTATAACCCCCAGACCCCCACCACAGCAAATCGGACCAAAAGCCACCATAAACGTCTCCTTCAACTAAAGTATTCCATTTCATAAATTTGCCCCATGTGGTATTAAAAAAAAAAAAATGCATTCAAACCCCAGTTCCCCATGACCATCCTGCTTCAAATTTAGGCACCCCTACATTACACCTGCCACCAAAACCAGACACAGTCTGTGCACAATCGCCCAGAACCCAGACACAGCCTTGACCTCAAATCCACTCAATCCCCATCGTAGTCCCAGTGAGTAAAACAGATATCTTATATAATATACTTTTTAAAATTTCTATTTAATGCACATTATTTTTTTGGTAGCTCAAACTGATTTATATTCAGGTTCATAGGTATTTTCCTGTCCCCAGAGGGCTTACACTCCAAGGTGCCTATCTACTGAGAGGTTTTCTCCCATTGGGTGTCATGGGGGGGGGGGGGGGGGGGGGGAGGGGAGAATGCTTTGTAAACAGGGCCCTGAGTTTGTAGTGGAGACGACAGGAGGGTAAAGTGATTTGCCCAAGGTCACAATCTGCATCAGTGGTATTTCTGCTTCGCAGCCTGTTGCACTATAACCACTAGATCTTCGGCTATGCCGCCACCTGCCTCAAACTAAGACAACTTAGACCTATTGTCCTAAAACTACCCAAACATTGTCACTCCTTCACCTATCGCATGCCTTCCTGCAACTCCTGTTCCTCCTTCTCCATCTGTTGCGTCCGTCGGTCTCAGACGGCTTCGCCCCATATGCCTCACGTTATTCTCGGCTCCTCCCGCTTACCTTGGGAAAATGGCTACCGCCGCATCTGCTAGCCGCCCTCTCCCATCGTCCCCGGAACGGCTATGGCATTGCCTCCCGTCATGTTCCTCCCAAGGGCCTACTAGGGTGCGCACGCTACCCACATCTTTATTCTGACTATGGCGCGAACCTCGGGGGCGGCCCCCTCGAGTGACGTCACAACATCCAGGTATTTAGCTTGCCTGCCATTGCTAGCTAAAGTTAGCAAAAACTAGACTTGGACTGGAATTCGGATTGGACTCCTCCGGTCTACGCTGCTCTGCCGCTTCCGTGCAGCCGCTGAAAGCTCTCTCTCTGCCCTTTGGGGTAACCACTAACCTGGGTACCTGCTCCTCAGGGGCCCTTCTTCTTCTTTCAGGTGCCTTACTGGGATCAGGTACTCGTTCCTCAAGGGCCTGCTCTCCCTGCCTCGGTGCCTGGAACTATCTACTTCTGCCTGGTGGAAACCTTCTACATCACAGCTACCGTCTAGTGAGTAATCTAATCCTCAGTCTATCTCAGCTACAGCTTTGACGTGCTGGGAACCCTACACCGGAACCTCCCTGTGTCATCTTGGTGAGACGAGTCCCCTCTGCCGAGGGTCCCTGGACTGCTACTTCAGAACCTGCTCACTACTGCCACCTCTGGTGGCTTACATCTGCTGTATATTAAAAGACAATTCAGTGTTTGTGCGTCCTGAGTCTAGCCCAGTACTGTGGCTCCCCACGGGGCCCCTCCCCGTGGGCATGGTCATCTGCCACAGTACCTAAGAATCCACCCAAACACCTCAAAACCCTAACACCATCGCACCGAACTGCAACCCATTCCCATTACAAACATTCCCCGATCTGATAATTAAAAACCTGCCAGGGATCTTTGGGCCTTCACTCATTAAAAACCATAATTTGCATTTCTAAGTCTTTGCACTGCTTGACTGTACCATACTGGCCGTTTTGATCATAAGATGCCTCTGAGTCCCATTGTATTCAACCTGCTTTTCTGGCACAAGGCTGTGAGATCTAGCGATGAATGGGGAAAAAAGACAGAATGTTGTTATCTCTGTATAACCGAGTCAGTAATAAATGACTGCCACAGGCCATGCAGCTACACTGAGTGAAAGGCAGTCCTCTGCCCAGAAGAGCTTACAACCTGTAGCAAATCATATAGGAACACACTAACAAAATGACGGCAGAAAAAGACCAAATGGTCCATCCCGTCTGCCCAGCAAGTTTCCTATGGTAGCAAGTGTCTCCGTGCAGGAGGTTACTCCCGCATTTTTGTTAACTGTCGTTCCATGCAGTTTATCCCCCAAGCCTTATATATTAACAAAGCAACGTTTTTACTGGGTGAGGAGCCTTCTGGAAAATTCAGACAGCGCTGCCTGACTTGCTTTGCTTTTGAACTTGGCTGTAGAAGCAGTCCCGCGCTTTTTCCCTTCTGTCTGCGAATCAGTACCCCGGACCGTAAATGTCGGGGCCCATGTTCGTTGTCCTCTGAATCCAATTCCCCTCCCCACACTGTCAAAGCGATGTCAAAGCAGAGAGCAGTTGCGCCGGCAGAAAGCAGGCCACACAAAGGCAATAAGGTGGGAGAGAAGTTCTCCGTAAAGGCAACACATTGCCCTGGTGAAGGGAGCCTGTGCCCGGCAGATACCAAGGGGAGCGACACAAGCAACCAGCCCAGGGGAGCTACTCCTTTAGTTCAACGGCAGAGGCCCTGGTGTGGAGCCAGAATAGTTGCAGGCCTGACCCCCATGATTGAAAAAGATGGCGTTGGAATGCAGAGCGCCCGTCCAGCACGAAGGTGCCACAAAGCACAAATCTCAAAGGCTAGTCACAGGTTTGTTAGGTTAAACCCGTGCAAAGCCATTGCCTGCAAATCGGTTGCTGACCTCCGTTTCTAGCTATTAAAGGCAACACAAAAACAAAGAGACATGATCCAACATAAAAAAAAACAAAAGGTGCAGAGAAAGTGCGGCTGAAAATAGGCATTAGGAAGCTGTTTTTATCCTGTTCAGTGTGTTTAAATGCAGTGACTCAGGTACAGACTGTCAGACAACACAATGGAGAACAAAAGGTTTTCATCCGATTAATATGCGTAGACAAGCCTCCTTCCGGCCCACCCCCACAGAAAGGATTCAAAAGGCCCACAGAGTGCTGAATAAGGGGCCCAGAGCTTCCCTTGAGGGCACCAAAAATGGGGAGAAGTAGTTTCAGTTTTACCATCAACATTTTCCAGGGGCAAGGGCAGAGGTGTGACCTCGCCGCCCCCGAGACAATGGGATAAGCACAAATGTGCCACGAGGCGAGGCTCTGGAGGGGCCACAGAGAGGAGCAAGAGGTCGCTAGACTCGTTACCCGGGCGGTCAGTTTGCAGCAGCTTTTTCAGACAGGGTCCTTTTCAAACCACCTTTGTTGTGCCTCAGAGTAAGAAAGTGTTGCAGTGCATGGCAAGACCTTGTGCTGTGACCTGCTAGGTGAGGAGCTGTGGAATGAATTCCCTCCCTATCGCTAGAATACGGAGCTATTATACACAGTGCATGGCAACATTTGATTAAGAGGGAGACTTGGGCGGGGAGGGAAGAGACGCATTAATCTCTCTCTCTGGAACGAGAGAACTTTTTTAAGAAGGGAAATAGACCGATACTGAGGGTATTTTTTTTTTTTTGTCAACTGCGGCGGTAGCATGATTGGGATCCTGGTTAAATTAAGATGACTGTAATGATGAAATTATAATATATATATATAAGTAGTTTAGCATTTATGCACATTTAGAAATGAATTCAAGGTCACTGAGCTACTCAGAATGAGTCACCCTGGTAGACATGACTGCAGCTGATTTGCTTGACACTGGGGCTTTGCCGTTTTTCCTCCCAGTTTCAAGGGTTCTGTAGGATCGTGACGCAGTGGACCATGCCCATGGGAAATCCCTGCGTTCAGGGTGGAATTTGGGGTCCCGGCTTTTGTGCCTTCTTTCCTGTGCTCCCTATAAGCTTCAGGTCTGCATGGTCATTGCCACTAAATGCCTGCTGCTAAGCACGACAGAGCCCTTTAGAACTGGGTCTGGGCCCCGGCATCTCAAACAGGGAAAGGGGAAGGGAAGAGCAGACTTGGAGAGAGGAAAGAGACATGGAAAGCAAAGGGAGAGAAGAGAATGAGAGAGGGAGAGAGACCCAGGTAGAGAGGAGTAGGCTGGGAGATAGAACGGTAGGGAAAATAAAGAGCAGATAGTGAGGGACAGAGAAAAGGGAGAATGGAGAGATTGAAAAAAAGCAAAGGGAGAGAGAAAGAGATGGGGGGGGGGGAGAAGGAGGGCACCATCATATAAAACCAGAAATGTTTGTAATGTATGTGTGAGAGAGGACAGGAGAGGAGAAAATGATGAAGAAGATGCCGAAAAATGCAGGAAATTGAGAGAAACAAGGGGAGGAGGGAGAGAAAGGAAAGGGGAAAAGAAGTGAGGAGTTAAAGAAATATTGATAAAATGGAGCTGAGCAAAAAAGGAAATGAGTCAGACACCTGAAAGAAAGGCTTGGCAACAGCTTACCTTGTTTTGACAGCGGGGGCTAACATATTGAGCTGGACAGCGCCGTATTGAGCCCTATCCTCCAGCCACATTGGTGCAGACAAATTAGTCCGCTCACACCGCAGGCCTAAACTTATCTGGTTAAGCTTGCCTGGATATTCAGTGAACATGTACATGGCTAAGATCCACTGAACATCCAGAGAAAGTTATCCAGGGAAAGCAATTTGGAGAATTTCCCCGCTTGGCGGGTTTTTGAGTATGGACCCGTGCTCGCCTGCAGCCCCTTTCCTGCTGTGCTGCAGTGCCATGCAAGGTTAGTCAGCGTCTCAGGTAGAAACCATGGTTTCATTGGCCAAACAGACCCACGGCTAGAGGTAGAGAAAGAAAGAGGAGAGAGAGAAGAAGAGAGAGCATGATTTGAAGGTTTTGTGCTCAGCTAACCACCTCTGGCATCACCGGACGTTTTCTTGCATACAGTACCTAAGAGATTCCTAAATAGGGACCTTCCTTTTCAGTGTTTATTTTATTTTGCCTGGTAATTTATCCGTGTTTATTACAACAAAAACAAAAATGGGAGAAATCGGTGGAAAAAATGACCCTCCACTGAACCTTTTGCTATTGTAACAAAGACTGATAAATTCCCAGGCAAACAATACAATAAAAACTGAAAATGAAGGTCCCCGTCCATAAATGATGGTTCTTTCCTTCCCCTTTTTATGCGGTCTTCTCCTGCCTCCCTGTCACATGACTTTCCATGACATAGGCATCTTAATGTAATCACATTTGACACTAATAATCGGATTATATCATGAAGTAATTACGCTAACTCGTTTATGCCATTCTTTTTTCTCCTGGCACCATTCCACACTCTGTTCCGAGTTTGCTTTCTCAGCAAGTCCTAGGTCACTTTCTCAGCTTCCCTTGGTTGTTCCTTATTTCCTTCTCCATTGTCTTTGGGTTCTGCCTCAAAACACTCCAAGCCCTTTCTGCTGATGGCTCCTGGTTCACTTAATAATGTGAGGGAAGATAAGGACTGTAAGGACCATCTAATCTGCCCAAATTCCTTCATGCTGTAATATTTTAGACCCCTAACTCGCTGTCTGGCGATTCCCTTCACTTCTTTGCAGTTAAGGATCCTCTTTGTTTATTTATGTCACGGTTGTGAGCCCTTGGGCTGTGGCATGGTTGCCGCAGCCTAGCAGGCAAACCCATTAGGCACATGCCAACAGCAGGTGGACTCGCTCTTACAAGGACTTAGGACTAAGGCTTCGCCTATACCCACCCCATTCACAACAGATTGAGCCCTTGGGTTCCAGGGGCCGGCAGGGCTTAGGTGAGGGTCCTGTGAGGAGCAATCAGATGAAGTGACGTAGTGGTCCGAAGCAGGCCGAGGTCAGGATGGGCAGTGAGCAAGCAGTGTCGAGGTTGGAGCAGGCAGAGATCAGGCAGTGTTGAGGTCCAGGCAAAGGTCAGGGCTTGCAGCAGTCCAGAAGCAAGGTCAGAGTCCAAGGCCAAGGTCAAAACCAGAAATCAGGAGGAAATGGACAGACAAAACAAGGGCACAAAGGACTGAGACATGGCAAGGCAGGGCAAGGCAATGACGAGGACCTGCTGCCGAGGCATTTGTAGGACCGCAGTTGGAGTTTAAAAACCCCACTGCACTGTCATTAGGAAGCTCTGTGTGTTTCTTTCCCATCACTGGGCCTTGAAATCTACTGCATATATGTGCGTGAATGCCTAGGGGAGGTGCACCACGACCGGCCAGAAGTGTGATGGTGGTGGTGTCCTTGCTGTGAGGGAAGCCTGGCATCGACCCATGGAGTTGGTGGCAATCAAGGTAAGTACAGCTGGTTGCAGGGCCATTCTGCAACCAGCCAAAACATTACAATCTAGGCTTTCTAGATTCTGTTGCCATTTTTGGCCTCCACCACCTCCCCTGGGAAGCTGTTCCATGCATCCACAACTCTTTCTGTGAAAAAATATTTCCAAATGTTGCTCCTGGGTCGGGCCACTTGGAGCCTCATTCTAGAGCAGGTGTAGACAACTCAAATCTTCAAGAGCCACAAACAGGTCTGGTTTTCAGGATATTCCTAATGAATATGCATGAGATAGATTTGCATGCATTGCTTCCATTGTATGCAAATACATCTCATGCACATTCATTAGGGACATTCTGAAAACCAGGCCTGTTGGAGGATCTGGAGGACCAGAGTTGGCCACCCATATTCTAGAGCTTTCATTCCATTGAAAAGCTTGCTTCTTCATTACAAGGTATATCTTTGATCTATTTGTTTTATTTTCATTTTTAATAATATTTTAACAATATTTCCAAGACAGATCTTGAAATGGACAACAGTCTTATTCATAATCAAAAGAACAATATAAAGGAAAGGAAAAACCAAAAATCATGATAAACCACTGGAAAAGACCACACCGAGCCCTCATTTATTTAATATGGATGCAAAGTAGCAATATAAAAACATATACAAATAAGGTGGAAAATACAGCCTTATATGAATCTAAATATTGAAAGACAGATGCCTACAGTATCTTAAACACCTTCTTCTACCTCCTGTGGTCAAAGAAGAGGATATGGACATAAGGAAAGGATGCAGGTCAGATCTTACAGAAAAACCACAAGCTTATCATGTTCAAAAGCAATACAGGGAATGCCTTCCCTGAAGTTTGAGCAAACACTTGATGGAAAAATTCAGAAAAAAAAGTCATCCTAATGGAAACGACTTCCTTATGCAGCACACCACCCCACCCAATTCAAATTTTTGTTTAATTTGAGCTGCCCTGCGAACATCGAGGAAGACTCATGTTTTATGCCCACAAAACTGAACGTTTGTAACAGGAAAATATAGGTTCAAATTCTAATCCCCGATCAATTGCAAAATAAAGGAGACTATCAAAGCAGCCTTTGAAACCTTTTGTTTTGGGAATGTTCCAACAACTGAGTTCTATCCAAATGGCCCTCAAACATCTTAACTTGGATTTACTCCTGGCATTTGGCAGGCAGAAGATTCAGTACACTCTCACACTTTCAAGTTAGGTGGCATAGCTTCCTTTGGCATTTTTAAAACCTTTGAAAGGTATCATTTAAGCATATCCAGAGGCATAATATTAGGCACTTTAGAGAAATTAATAAATTGAAAATTGTTCATCTTGATGGAATTCTTCAACTCCTCAATTTTATTGTAAAGGACACTGAAGCCAAAGCACTAAAGCATACAACATTGCACGAAGATCACTTTGGATGCTAAAAGGGCAAACAGTGTGAGTTATTTGCGACAGCACACAATATTTTCCCTTTTAGTGTACAAAATTATGTTATCATGTGCAGTTTTATGTGTGATAAATTTTATTTAAACTCATCGCTAATGAATGACTGTGATGCATAATTATGCACTGCAGAGGTGTAGTTAAAAGTTTTGTGAAAGTGTTTGTTGTAAAACTACATGCGCTATTTCGCTATCAGGCTCACAGCCATGGCAGGTGCAATTCACCTCCTCCTCCAATCTATTTATTGCCCACCCTCCACCTCCAGTTTTTCTACTGGAGCTGTACAAGAAATCTAGATCACACCATTATTCAAGAAAGAAGATCATTATTGCACATATATGGCCGCAGAATGGGTCAATCACACAACAAATCAATTATTGAATATAAACAAAAGCACCATCTAGCTTCTCATATACCCATAGGGTGACTACACCCATGTCTACTGAATTTCAATTCAGAAATATTCAGTACATTCAATAAACACTGACAAGTCCATATTCAGTAAGACGGCAAGTGGACAAGTTATCCTGCTAAAATAAGCTGGATAACTTGTCCCACATATTCAGTGGGATAAACATCTCGCTAAATGTATTCATCTAAAGTTATCCGGCTACATGTTTCCGGATAACATAAAACCCTAACCGGCTATGTTTGAATATAACCAGTTAGGTTGTTATGTTATCCGACTTTGTATGGCCGGATAACTCTCTACTTAACTGGATACTTAATACTTAATACTTAACTGGTTGAAGAGCGCCTCACCATCAGGCGCTGCGTGCCGTGCGTCGCACGCCGAAGGGGCACGACAAAGGGGCCCTCCCCTTTGTGCACCCCTTCATGCAACCCTTGTGCTTGTAAAAAAAAAAAATCTTTTATATTTTTCTTTTATTTAAACTTTATTCCAATTCTTTACCTTTTCTTTTCGCTTGTTAATAATTTTAATTAGAAATGTTCTTTGTATTAGACTATGGAAATTTATTTCCTGCTATTCTGTTTAATGTAAACCGGTATGATTTACATCGGATGTAAGAATGTCGGTACATAAAAATTAAAAATAAATAAATAAAATAAAAATATCTTTTGAAGATATCAAAAATATCCGATTAACTAGCACAGTAACTTTAAAAAAAAGGCCTTTGCAGGCCAGTACAAATCCCCTCCCCCTGTGCATACATTGACCCCACTGGACCGAGCAACCCCAACCCTCCCAAACCCCAATTAAAGACTCTAATGTTTGTTTGAGGGGTCTCAGATTGCCCCCACCCCTTCTTTCCCTGCCATCTCCCCACCCGCACTCGAAAACAAGTCTAAACTTATCCAGCTAACTTAGCCGATATACTTCAAAATCAGCTGTTAGCCAGATAAGGCTTCCCTGAAATGCCCCAAGAATGCTTCCTTTTTATCCAGCTAAATTATAGCTGGAAAATGACTTATCTGACTTTAAGTTAGCTGCATAAGTGGGTGAATATAGAAAGCTTGCTATTTAGACAGATAACTTGTAAATTATTTGGCTAAATCACTTTTGAATACTGACCTCTGAGGTATGCAGAGTCAAAAAATTCATTTTGGTTTGTTCATTCTTTTTGTAGGTCACAATTATTAGTCAGGTTCGTCTCACATGAAAAAAAAAATGAATTTCTTCATCTCATTTTTTTTTTTTTACAATGAAATCAATGGGGGAAGAAAACCATAGGCCCCATTGGCTTCACTGAAAAAGAAAAAAATGGGCCAAGGCCAAGGTCTGAACTGGGTTGCAACTCTGAGGCCTGGGCCTAATGCTAGATCCAACGCCAAGGTCTTGCATGAGAATGGGTTCATTGCCAAGGCCCAGGCCTAGGCTGGGTCCTCTCGCTGAAGCCTGGACCTAGGCTTAGACCCAACTCCGAGACTTAGACCTAGCTGTAGGCCCAGGCCCGATGCCTGGACCAGACCAGTGGTCAGGTCCTATTGCTGAGGCCCAGACTCAGGCCTGACGGTGCTCAAACTGAGGCCGGGTCCCATCATTGAGGATTGGGCCTAGGCCTAGGCTCAAAGCTGGGAACTGGCCCAAAGCCAGGATGTGTCACCAAGGCTGAGGCCTAGGCCCTAGCCCAATGCTGGCAGGGACCAGCCCAAGGCCAAGTCCAGTCACCAAGGCCCAGACTTAGACATATGCACGATGCTCGGGCCTGGCCCAAGGCTGGGCCCTAACACCGAGGTCCAGGCCTAGGCTCAGGCTCAATACCTCAGGCCAGACCTCATGTTGGGTTTGGACCTTGGAGATTGGACCAGTCATTGCCAAAGCCCAATCTGAGGCAAGATTCCATTGCTGAGGCCCTGTCCTAGACCTAGGCCCAACGCATGCCTGGCCTGAGGTCAGGTCCTGTTAATGAGGCCTGGTTCTCAGTCCTGGCCTGATGTTGGGACAGAGGTCCCTTAGTTGAGGGGGCAGGTCTAGACCTGGTTGCAACACCAGGGTCTGGCCCAAAGCTGGGTCCCATCACTGAGGCCCATATCTAAGCCCAGGCCCAATGTTGGGTCCTGTCCCTTTGCTGGATCCTAATGCTGAGACCTGGATCTAGGTCTAGGCCCAACACCGGGTTCCAGCCCAAGCCCAGGTCCCATCACATAGGCCCAGGCTTAGGCCCAGGACTGAAGACAGTTGCCTTAGCTGAAGTGTGAATCTAGGCCTGGTACTGACTCCAGGGCCTAGACTGAGGTCAGATGTCATCACTGTGACCCAGTCCTAGGCCTAGACCTAGGCCTGGAAGCCCAGGGCCAGACCTTTTGACATTTTTTTATTATTCTGTTAACAAAAAATGATGATGTCTGCCCAAAGAATGTGCTGCAGTGATGTCAATGTGGTGCCTTCCTCCTGAACAGATGGTGCAATTTTGATGTATGGCTGTACATTTCAACAACTATACATCAAAATGGTACCATCCACTCAGGAGGAAAGTGCTGCAGTGGGTTCGCTGCAGCACGTTCTTCAGGCAGACAGGGTCATTTTTCATCAACAGAAGAAAGAAGATGCCAGAAGGACTGGTACTGGGCCTCTGTGCCTAGGTCTAAGCCTGTGCCTCAGCGATGGGATTCAGCCTCAGGCCTAGAAATAGGCCTGAGGCCTTGGCAATGGCCCCAGCGTGGGGCTCTGCATCGTACCTAAGCTTAGGCATAGGCTCCAGTGATGGGATCTGGTCCCTTAGCTGAGGTGCAGGTCTAGGCCTGGTTCTGACCCAATAGATCTGTTGTGTCCGTCGCTGCTCGATGCCCTCATTCCGCCCTCTTTACCTCTGTGGCGACTCTCAGTATTCGCTAACGTATCGACTTAGCAAGGATTGATTGCGGGGATTCATTTGGACTCGCTTCTCTCTACGCTACTCTGCCTCCTCGGACTTACCTTGGGGGCCTCGCTCTCTTTTCTTTATTTCAGATTGATGATAGGAACCGATACTCGCTCCTCGAGGGCCCATGTTCCTGAACACTCTGAAGATTCTCTACTGCCTGGAAGCTATCGCAGATACAGACATTTGTGAGTTACCATTGCTCTCAGAGCTTTCCCTGGAACCGGTACTCGCTCCTCGAGGGCCTAACGCTTTCAAGTTACTGAGCTTCCTAAAGACCTTATGTGAGTTTTCCTTCCAGTTCTGGCTATGAACACAGCATACCCTGCCTACTCACTATCTATAGTTTCTCTACAGCTCAGCAACCCTGGGATTGCTGCCAGGCATATCAGCTCACTACTGCCACCTCTGGTGGTTCTACTAACCTGTTTAATAAAATAATTATCTGTGTCTGTCTCCATACCCAAGCCTAGCCGGTGGTCCCTCTTAGGATATCCTCCTGGGGGTGCAGTCATCTGCCATCGGCCCAAGGATCCACCTATCTACATTCCTCTAAAGCTGAGTGCCCTCTCTAAGCACTCCGCTGGTAACAGATTGCTACTCCTTCTCCATCAGGAGTCTTCAGCAACAGATGTATTACAGATTGCTAGCTCCGCAGTCTAACCACTATCAGATTGTTATCTACTCCCTCTACAGGAGCTGAGCATATCAGATTGCTAACTCCTTCCTCAGGAGCAGTTCCATAACAGATTGCTAACTCCGCCCATGGAGCATAACAGTTTGCTAACTCCTCCTTCACAAGAGACGTATTCATAACAGATTGCTAGCTCCTCCTCCAACAGGAGTATCCAGCAACAGATCTACAACAGATTTACAACAAGATCTCCAATAGTATTTCCTTCTTCCCACTGATAATCATCCTGGCCAAAATTTAAAAGTCAATAAAAAATTGTCTGTCCATAAAACGTCATCAGCCTTTAGTCTGAAATAACATCATGATCAATTAAAACAGTAGGGACCAAACGTAAATCTAAAATATGACCACAAGGTGAGTAGAACAGTTAATCAGCAGAGTTAATCCCACATTTTCAAGGGAGAGAACAAACTCTTTACTCTGACTAGAAGAGGGGCGATCCCTATGTATAGTAAAATTAACAACTATCCACACCTTTTGATAGTGAAGTGAAAGAGAAGAAATAAACTCAATGGTTTCAGCCAGTGAAGTCCCCTCCTGGCCTGGGAGACAATATACTTCACCAATAGCCCAATTATCCTTGGTGATAACTACATTTTCACTTTCATAACCCATTTTATATGGGATGCATTTTATAGCCAAATTATGATTGTAAATTAGGATCACCCCACCCCTCCGCTTCCCCATCTTGCATGATGACAGTAAGTGTAACCTCCAGGGCATAACTGATTTAACATCGCCACGTAGGCATCAGAATGCCAGGACTCGGCCATTAATAACTGTCAGGTGTCAAATCCAATAACAAAGCTAAATTACTTCAAGCTTGTTTTTGACAGAGCAAGCTTTAATATAAACAATTGATAAAGAGGTGTGAGGCAACTTCTTAGAATTCCCAATGCTCTAAAGCTAAATTATCAACATTTAGTCAGCTCCTATTAAATATTCTTCAGTCCCTCTTTGGAACTATAATGTATCTACCTAAACCCCAAACCGTTGGAACTGATGTCATAATACCTTGAGAGTCCATGATAAGAGGATCACTATCAAAAGACAAAGAACCTAATAAAAAATATCCTAACAGAGATTTGGTGCCAAGGTGAAGTGCCAAATGAAGTGTCAAGTGAAAGGGCAGGCCCTTTGCCAGAGCCCTTCACTTGGTGGAATGAAAGGACAGAATTATCTTTAAAAGAAGAATTAAACGCCTTCTGATAAACCGACACCTGGCCTTCCAGAACCTAACACATTTCTTCATGGTAGAATCTTGACTCTAGACTTTAAGATCTGGCTTCTTCGTAAAATAAAATTAGATAAATCGTGAATACAACCTGAAATAGAAAGTTCCAGTCTACATATGGCCTTCCACACTTCCTCCAGGTCTGCAGAATGGTCAGCACATGGGCCAGATCGGATGCCTGGCCCATCCCAACAACTATTCCAGGGGCCTTAACTGCCATTGTAATGGCTGTCTTGCTCAACACAAAATTGCACAAACCAGGTTGCTTGGCATCTGATGTCATCTTCTCCATCCTGAACCTTTCTCCAAAATAACATGGCTCAAAAACTGCCCACCAAAAGTGCCATAGAAACATAGAAATGACGGCAGAAAAAGACCAAATGGTCCATCTAGTCTGCCCAGCAAGCTTATGGTTGTAACTACTGGCCATACAAGCCACCTTTATAATTATCAGTTTCCTAGACTTCAAAGTCAGGGCCCTTGTTGGTTGCTGTTTGAGTCCAATTCCCAGTTACCTCTTGCCATTGAAGCAGAGAGCAATGTTGGAGTTGCATCAATAGCATGAAGGCGTATTGGTTAAGGGTAGTAACCACCTTTTCAGCAAGTTACTCCCAGTTTAAGGGTAGTAACCACCAATACCTAACAACAGCAAAGCAGGGACTGGCAACCACCCAGTTGACAGCCATCAGCACACAACCTGGTGCAAAGGGGTCAGTCAATCCCCTGGGCTCAAAGATGTCTCAGCGGCTAGACAAAGCACTGAAGAAATGAACTTCACCATTTATTTATTTGATTTATATCCGCTTTTTGCACTTCAAAGCGGATTACATTTAGGTACTGTAGTGCCCTGTAGGACACCACAGGGGCAGTATAATTGGAAGAACAGTCCACAATTGATTAACGGGTTCAGTTGCTGGAAACTGAACTTAGAGGGGGTAAGATCTCACTTTATTATGCCTTTTGAACATGTTAAACAATATAAAAAGAGAACGAGAACTCACAACAAACCCTGATTGCAGAAATTCAGTCACCAAGCTTCAGCATTGCATCTGCCATCTTGGAACCCCACCTTTGAAGTATTTGAATATCTCAGTCATATTCCCCATATCTCCCCTCTCCTCTACCCCCTAGGATATATAGAGAGAAATATCCTTAAATTTTATCTCACAGGGCTTTGCACCATTTTGGTAGCCCTTCTCTGGACTTTTTCTACTATGTTGATATCTATTGACTCACTGCTTCTTCTTCAACTAGTTCCTATGCTCCCAGCTCCTTTTCCTCATGACACTTGGTTTCTTTGAGTCCTTACTTCAGTAGTGTTGTTCATAGCCATCTTGTATTGCCACCTTAATAGTCTGCTGACATTGGGTAAACCACCTGAGTTTTGGTCTAAATTGATTTCATTTTCATTTATTAAAACTTTATATATAACCTACTTGTAAAACAAGTTACCCAAGCAGTGGTACAACATTTAAAACAATCATATACTTCAAATAACATAAAATAACTCTAACATAAAGGAAAAAATACAATAAAAAATCCATCAATACACAATCAAAATTAAAATAACATTAAAATAACAAAAAATTCAACATATTAACAATGTTACAGCATCCCCAAATTGTTATCATCCACTCTGCAAAAATAACTTACATTTTTTCAAATACCTTATTGAAAAACCAGGCCTTAACTGCTTTCCTAAAATGTAAGTAATCAGGAATAGAACAATGTCAAGTGATAGAGAGTTCCATAAAGAAGGTGCTTGATAACTGAATGTGGTTTCTCTGGTGGAATCTAAACGGATTATTGGAAGTGATGGGACATGAAGAAGTCCTGCTTGGGATGAATGTAAGGAATGAGACGGAATATAGGGACTAACATTTTAGAGAGATAAGATGGGAGACCTGTTGAGCGAATATGAAAGACAAGACTTAATACTTTAAATTGAATCCTGTAAGAAACTGGTAATCAATGCAACTGTCTCAAGACAGGTGAAATTTGATTGTACTTATGGAGATACCAAAAATCAACCAAACTGCGGTATTCTGCAACAAGTAGAGATGCTTTAGTTGTGAATTGGAAACCCCAAGTAACAGAGAGTTACAATAATCCAGCTTTGAAATCACAAATACGTGTACCAGAGATTTAAGATCTTTTACCTCTAATAATGGGCACATTTTCCTAATATATCTCAGAGAACAGAAAGATTTTTGTATGGTCGCTGAAATGAAATTTGACATAGAAAGGACAGAATCCCTTGATAGATGTCAGCAGAATCCCTTGACACCACTGCTTATGGATGGTACAGCATTTGGTATTCTCTGTTTCCTCTGTTTATGAAGAGACTGATGCCCTTTCATGCTGATATGGTCCATGAGGTTACATGCAAGGGACAGATTGGATCTGTGTCCATATGGACTTGAAGGACCAGAAGTGTCTGGATCATCAGTTTATAACAATAGAGGGCTTTAATGTATTGTATGCTGTAAACTGTATATTTGGATCCTGTGAGTATGTTTAAATATCCTCTAGGTCACATTACAGTGAGTATTGATCTAACAAGTGTCATCACTGAGTTGGCAGTGTCTAGCAGGGGGTAACGTTAGCATCAGGCACAGGGGTCCCATGCCCCTAGTCCTAACTTCAGTGCCCCAAGTCTCAGTCTTAGTTCCCTAAGGAGGAGACTGCAGCACTGCTGTGCCGGTCAGACCTGTGTGACCTGAGGAGGACGAGGTCATTGCTATATCATCTGGGCCCAGGTGGCCCAAGGAGGACAAGGTGAATGCTGCATCATCTGGGCCCACGCAGCCCGAGGAGGAGATAGCGGCTGCTGCCTTGGCCTGGCCCACATGACTGGAAGAAGAAGAGACAGCAGCTGATGCATCAGCCAAGCTGACCATGGAGCTGAAAGAAGGCTGCTCCTGTCTGCACCTTGCATACTCTGGGGAAAGAGGGACAGCATTTGTGTGTATGTGTGAGAGCATGAATGCCTGTGTGTAAAAGAGAGGCAGCGAGCATGCGTGTGCATGTGTGAGTGAGACAGAGCATATGTGTGTGTAAGACAGCACGGATGTGCATGTGTGTGTGTGAGACAGAGTATACATGTGTATGAGTGTGTGAGAAAGAGCATGAAGGTGCATGTGTGTGTGTGAGAAAGAGCATGAGCATGCGTGTGTGTAAGAGACAGCCCATGATGGTGCATGTGTGCATGTGAGACAGGGATCATAAGTATGTGTGTGAGCGACAGAGCATGCGTGTGCATGTATGTGTATGTGAGAGACAGAGTATCAGTGTGTGTGTGAGTGTATGTATGTGTGTATGAAAGAGAGATACACAGGCACGTGTGTATATGTGTGAGAGACAGAACGTGTGTGCGTGTGTGTGAGAGAGACAGGCAGCATATTTGTTTATATGTGTGTGCAAGACAGCATGGGTGTATGCATGGGTACTTGCCAGGTTCTTGTGGCTTAGTTTGGCCTCTGTTGGAAATAGGATGCTGGGCTTGATGGACCCTTGGTCTAACCCAGCATGGCAATTTCTTATGTTCTTACGTGTGTGTGTGAGAGAGAGAGAGAGAGAGATGTTGCGCAAGTCCAATAAGGAAGCTTCTGTTGCCTGTATGTTCCAGGCAGAGAGAAAGCATGTATATGTGAGAAAACATGTGAAGGAGCATGTATGTGTGTGTGTATTTGAAAGAGTATATGTTAAGAGAGAGATAGTATGTGGGTGCGTAAGCAAGTGAGAGGGTACATGTTGGAAAAGTGTGTGTATATGTGTGAGAGAGAGAAGTTTGTGTGCCCCCTTGCCCCACTAATCCATGACAATCTCAGGGTGACTGGAAATCAAAAGTTCCCAGGTATGGAGAGCAAGGGATTTTTTAAAATCCTTATTTGTTTTCATTATTGGGTGTTATTTGTTGTATCTGCTGGTTTGAAATTCACCAGCTGTTTTCAAATGTTTATTCCTTCTCTGAGTATAGTTTTATTATTATTATTATTATTATTATTATCATTATTATTATGTTTTAGACATTTTGGTTTAATTTTTTATGTTTTATGCGGAATATTGATGTTTGTGTTATTCTATTGTTGCACTGCATACAGAGTCTGGCTTGTTATGGGTTCAAGTTGAGTTTGACTGCATATTTCTCTTTATGTTTTATGGTCTCTTTAGTCTGTGTTTGCTGAGGGTTTGTCTGTATTCTGCATGTGTGACCAAGACAAGGTATTTTGCTAGCAGGTAGTTTCTGTGTAAAGATCTATAGTAGCTTGGTTTGTTCTATTTTCCTGATAGAAGATGAACTGGTGTAGTAGGATCTGGTGTAATATTTGCAGTGTTGCCTTTTCATAGGTAGAGTTGTTTCTATTTAAGTGCTGGCAGTTAGTGCTATATTGGAATGGAATTACTATATTGTAATTGTAATTCACTTTTTTCAGAGGATTCATTGCTAATTTGTTGTCTGCATTTAATTAAAGTGCACAGCTTTTAAATCTCTATGTTACTGAACGTAAGTGGCTGTGTGCTGTGCTGTGCTGTATCTGAGTCCCTCAACCAGCTGTGAGTGTGCCTTGAAAAGAGATCAGTAAAGGGTGTGGATGAGTGATCCATGCATAAGATTTCCATAACATTGGAAAAATTGATCACTGCACCATAATAAACATGTGCATACACAATTAATGGAATGCATGCACCTCTGCAGATTATGCTCCACCATTCTTATGGTGTTTCAAATCGTTTCATGAGTTTATCACTCATCATTGACGGCTCTGTTGGTTCTGTTCATCCATTGGTAGATTGTCCATTGCCACTGTTCTGGGGATGCTAGAATAGAACAGAGGGATGAGAGAGAGAGCGAGAGAGAGAAGGCAGGTTCGGGGCAATGGTGGCACATTTATGCAAATGAGGGGAGAGTTGGGTGCCTTTCCTCTCCCTGGTCCTCAAGTGCCCAGTCTTCATCTGTGGAAACACTGGCAACCCGGTTGGGAGGGGGGAGGGGGAGGAAAGGACCTATGGACCCGTGCCCCAGATCTTTGAAGTACCTAGCCAAGCCCCTGTTGTAAAGATGCCAGCCGCATCTTCAAATAGGAATTTCTTGCTTTTTTTTTTTTTTTTAGGAAAGGACATTATAAGCAGTAATATAGCAGAGGCACCGAGGCCTTCAACAGAGGAAACAAACAACTAGAATAAACATGAGTCCCAATCATAGCCTGGTAGAGAAGAAGTGCCCTACTTTACTCCCTAGATCTTATATAGCAATTAATTCAGTGTTCCCATAAATAGAATGGTGAGTCCCTGAGCATAGAAATTAAAAGAAATGCTTGGCTGAGATTCTTTGAGGGATATGAAGAGTTCTCTGACACAAGTTCCAGCTATGGCAACACCCAAATCTTGGGCAGGTTACTCTGGACTGTGTTCTACAGCAGAAATAAAATGAAGCGGGAGCAAACTTTGTTCTGCTAAACAGCGAGCACTGCTGTGGGAATCAGCGAGCCTTAATGTCTACAGAAAGACAAGGACCTGGAGGAAGGGCATTCAGCAAAACACAGACAATTATTCTGGAGCCAGATTACACCCATACACAGGGCCGGCGGAAGCATTAGGCAGGGTAGGCGGTGGCCTAGAGTACTGGAAATGGGGAGGGTGGCAAAGTAGCCGGTAAGGGCAGTGGTTTAGAAAGGATGGATGAGATGAGAAGTGGCGCAGGTGAGACACGGAGCTGGAGGGTGTTTTCCATTTTTGGGTATGCATTCCTTTGAGGAGCTGGGGTCGTTTGCCTTGTGCGATGAAAGAGAGAGAGACAGAGAGAGAGATCACGAGACAGAGAGAGAGATCACGTGGCTGGACACACTTCCACCGGCACTGCCCATACAGCACACACAACAGTTGTTGTTCGGAGCTGCACTGGAGATTTAAGAACATAATATGTGTCATGCTGGATCAGACCAAGGCTGCATCAAGCTCAGCATCCTCTCTCTTGACAGTGGCCAGTCCAGATCTCTAGGAAGTACTGAGCAGATCCGAAAGAGTCGATCTACTTCTTGTTGCATGCTCATTTCCATGGAAAAGCAGTGGCTGAGCCTCCTGTCCAGCAGATGGAAACAGACCAAAACTGAAAGGGTATCCTATATCAGGACAAGGCCTACCCTGCAGCCCTTCAGAAAACCATTGTCAAAGCAGAAAAAACAACAAACGTAAGAAGGATCAAGCAAGTAACCAAAAAGCTCAATTAAGCAACGCAATAACATTGTAGAGAACATGGTAGAACTAAGCGCCCTTGCATATACTTGTTTCTCAACAACCAAGGCTTCCAGTGTAATCGTCCGGTGTTCAGTAGAAAATGAAGTATTGACTTCTGAAAATCTGCAATAACAAGCTTCGAGTGGACAGTAAGAAAAGAAAAACAGGGAAGGGCATCTGGACTGATCCGTGGTACTACAGGAATGAAAATTAACAGGTAAGAACTAATTTTCCTTTCCTTGTACGTACCCGGATCAGTCCAGACCGTGGGATGTACCAAAAGCTTCCCTAAACCGGGTGGGACCGAGACAGTCCCGCTTGAAGCACTTGCCGCCCAAAAGAAACAAAAACCGGTGCTTGCATATCCAGGCGGTAGTGTCGAGCAAAAACCCCCTTTTAAGCTCAGATGCCTTGCCCACATCCCCCAGCAAAAATTTCCATAGCTTGATTGTGCATTGCTTTAAATCTGCCACCTGCTAAGTCTCATGGAGCGTCCACCAGTCCTTGTACTATCTGAGAGAGTAAATAACCATTCCCTACTTTTGTGTTCCACTCTGCTCCAGATTTTATAAACCTCTGTCCTTAACTCTCTCTTCATCTCTTCTTCAAACTGAAGCCCCCATTACCTTCCTTCACAAGGGAGCCATTCCGGCCTCTTGATCATTTTTGTCATCCTTCTCTGTATTTTTTTCTAGTTCCGCTATATCTTTTTTTGAGATGGGGGCGACCAGAACTGTACTGGCGTTCTGCTTATTTCTTTACGGACTCAGCTCAGGTACACCACGGGGGTCGCTGAGTGCAGAACATGCCAGAGACACCAAAATAAAAACAAAAAAAATGCAAAGAGCAGCAACAGGAAAATAATGCTAGCGTGAAGGAAGACTTCCCTGAGGTGTACAAATAAGGTACGATTTATGAAGAACAGAGACGGCCTTTCTGACTGTACCTTCATTGTCAGTAGATGTTAAGGAAGGATTGTTTTTCTGAGTTTACTATCGCTCAATATGCTGAACTATAAAAAAAAAAATAAAAAAAAGTGGAACAGCTGGCAAAAAGAATGAAATTGTGCTCCCTTATACTGCATGGACAGGGCATGGGCAGATAAGGTTTTATCTGGATGAATTACCACAGACGCGGTGTTAACTGCCAGTAAATACTTGACCAGACAGGATTATTACTGTTATAAGACACAGGTTATTTCAGGGATTTTTAAAAGAGATTTTTAAATTGGTGTTTATGCGAGGCAGTCGACATGAACATTACAAATGGTTAAATCAGTGGAATAGGTCATTTCTAGGGGATTCACAGTCCGGGATGCCAGTCGATTGCATTGCTCAGATATGTAATAAATAGCGTTCATGAGACTAATCATTTCTTAAGGAGAGCTCTGCTTTAACTTATTTAGCCACCTCTGCTTCATCCTAATCCATCTTGGTGAATGGAAGGAGTCGAATCCTGGCCATCTGCCTAACAGAAGCGCCTGCATACCTCTAGCAGCTTTCCATGTAAGGAGGAGCCTGGAAGAAACTCAGCACTCGCAGCTCTAATGAACGAGGCTTTCCAAGTTTAGTCTGTGGACTGACACCTCTATCCTTCATGTTTTATTTATAGGAGGGAAAACCAGGTTATTACGCAGCTGGGCCAGCCATGTCTGCAGGAAAGCAGGACCTCTCACTGCTACAAAGGAAGGAAACATGAAGACGAGGCAAAGCCATAGGTAGGGGATTGCATGGAAGGCGTTATTTGGAACCACTGGAGGACATATTAGGAGGAGTCATTTGTTGCTTGGGAGAGAATGTTTATGATAAGGCATATTGCGGAAGGGATTATTATCAAAAGGATAGGTTATTTGTAACCATGGGGGATATTTGTAATGGGGAATTATGGGTTGGGCTATTTTGATTGTGAAGTATTTTGTGGGAGGAGTTATTTGTTATAATGAGGAATATTATGGGAGGAGTTATTTGTGACAGAGTATTTTGTGGGAGGAGTTATTTGTTATATTGAGGAATATTGTGGGAGGGGTCTTTTGTTATAGTAAAGGATATTATGGGAGGAGTTATTAGTGACAGCAGAGCATATTTTGGGAGGAATTATTTATGATAATTAGGGAATTTATGAGAGGACAATAGAGTATATTGTGGGAAGAATTATTTGTGACAATATATCTTAGGAAGAGTTATTTGTAATAGTAAGGAATATTATGGGAGAATTATTTTTGACAGTAGAATAGACTGTGGTGGAAGTTGTTATAGTGAGGAATATTATGGGACGAGGTAGGTGAGTTGGAAGAACAGTGGGCTACCCTAAAAGGAACTAAAATAATGGCAACAAAGCTTTTGGTAAGAAAAGTAAATAAGAGTAAGAAGAAAAGGAAACTGATCTGGTTCTCCAAAGAGTTGACATCTTCAAGGATCAGCATTCAAAAAGTACAAAGGATTTCTAAAAGAGGACCACATGAAGGAATATTTGGTACAGCCGAAAAAGACAAGGAAAGAAATCAGGATGGCAAAAGCCTGAGCAGAAAGGCTGAAACAAATGTCTCTGTTCAGTGTTCACTAAAGAGGATCTTGTAGAAGGGCAGCTGCTGGTTGGTTAGGCTACATATGAGAATGAGGTGGATACCATGCCATTTACAGAAGAGGGCATTTGTGTAGCACTAGCAAGAACGTGGACAAAGCAATGGGCTCGGGTAAAGGTACATCCTAGAGTAATAAGGAAGCTCAGAGAGGTTCTGGCAGGTCTACTGAAAAACCTGTTCAATAGATCATCGGATACGGACGTGATGCTGCAAGACTGGAAAAGAGCAGCTGTGATCCCTCTTTACAAAAGTGGGAGCAGAGAGGAGGCTGGAAACTACAGGGCAGTTAGCCTTGCCTCAATGGTGAGAAAATTAATGGACACTCTGCTGAAGAAAAGGATAATGAACTATCTACAACCCAGTGGGTTGCAGGATTTGAGGCAGCATGGTTTTACCTGAGGAAGATTGTGTCAAATTAATCATTTTTTTTGTTTGAGTGATGTTGCGATTGGCAGTTCATAGTCCCGCTCTGTGGATCGCCACTCTTACCTCCAGCCTTGACCTGGGTGTGGGCTCCTCTGACACCATGGCAGGCCTTCCTGCAGCCTGCTTGGCCGATCTCTGCAGCCGAGTGGGCCCCAACGCACTTCGACATCACTGACTCCAGCAGAGCTGTCCCTAGGCGCACATGCACCCGATCAACCCCAATTTAAAGGGCCCATGGCGGGAAATTCTTCACGGCGCTCCCTGTTGATGTCTGGAGCCCAGACCTATTTAAGGCTCCCTCCGCAGCACCTTCATTGCCTCAGCAATAGGTCAATTCCTCCTGGAGAAGTGCATTGCCTGCGTTCCTGTTCCAGCATCTTGGTTCCTGTCTCCGCTGTGGTGTTCCTGTATCCGTGTCTTCCGTTCCCTGGCAGTCTGGTTTTCCAGAGCTTCTTGTCTTTGGTCAGTCTTCCTCTCGTCTGTCTTCAGCATCTCCTCGTGTTCCTATGATCCCTTATCTTAATCCTCTTCGTCATCTTCCTTGGATTGATCTTCTGGCTTTGACCCTGGACTGGACCTCAATGCTGCTTGAACTCCGCCTGCCACTGACCATAGCCTGAACCTCATCATCAACTGAACTCTGCCTGCCTCCGACTCCAGCCTAGTCCAGACTCTGCTGTCAGTCGCCTGTCCTACTACGCTTTCCCACTGCGCTGGCCTGTGTCGTCTACCAAGCTGCAGATCTTCGCCTCCACAGAGGCCCGCGCCTAAGTTCAGCCAGCCCTGGTACCTGAGGGCTGATATTGGTGACACTCCAGCTGGGTCTCTGCTCCTGCCAGCTCCACCTCCCGACAGTGAAGACCAGCAGGGCTCCTCACTGCAGGTTGCCCCAACTCTGCCTTGGTCTAAGGGTTCACTTCCGCAAGAAGTAATTAGAGAATTAGATTAAGGGCATGTGCTAGATGTATTTTACTTGGATTTCAGCAAAGCTTTTGATATTGTCTCAAAAGAAAGTTTATGAATAAACTAAGCAGCATGGGAATGTGTCCCAAGGTGGTGGACTGGATTAGAAATTGGTTGACTGATAGATGACAGTGGGTAGTGGTAAACAGAACTAACTTCTAGGATAGATAGATGCCTTAGGGATCAGTTCTGAAGCTGGTTCTGTTCAATATCTTTATAAGTGATATTGCAAAGGGATTAAAAGGAAAAAATTTACATTTTAGTGGATGACACCAAGATCTACAACAGAGTGGATACCCCTGAGGGAATAGACAGAATAAGAAGTGACTCAGAAAGCTTAAGAAGTGGATGAATCCTTAGCAGTTAAGTGTCAGTGCCCAAATGTGCAGAGTCATGCATTTGGGATGTAGAAATCCAAAGGAGCTGCATGTGATGGGGGTGAGAGACTGATAAACACGTCAGGATAGAGACCTTGAGGGGAATAATATTTGATGATTTGAAGGTAGTGAAGCAGTGTGGTGAAGTGGTGATTGGAGATAGAGATGTTGGGCTGCATAGAGAGAGGCGTAACTAGCAGGAAAAAGAATGCGATAATGCCTCTGCATTGGTCACTGATGCCTCACAGGGAGTACTGTGCTCAGTTCTGGAGACTGTATCTCAAAAGCGATAGGGAGAGGATGGAAGTGGTCCAAAGAAAGTCAATCAAAATGGTGCAGGGTCTGCACTAAAAGGCATACTACATGATTCTTGAGGACCTAAATATGTCTACCCTAGGAGAGAGGAGCGACAAGGGATAGGATACAGATATTTAAATACACGCAAAGTCTTAAAAATCACAAGAGAAGGCTGTAGTTGTTGCGCGTGCGGCCTTCAGTTACTGTTATGAACCGAGGGCTTGGAGGCCTTCGACTACTGTTACGAGCACGGAGGCGTGGTCGTTTCTGAAACAGGAGATGTGAGCCCTTGGACCACAGCATGACTCAGGGAGGAGCCCCAAGACACACCGCGGGAGGTGAGCTGGTGTGAGCATGGGTAGCAAGGAGCAAGACAAGGCTGGAGCGAAGACAAGGAGACGAAAAGATCTGACCATCTGCCGGACCTGCATGCCCCAGGATGACCAACAACGCAATGTTGATCAATGAACAGTCCTCCAACCGTTCCAAGCCCTTTCAGACCTGCTGCTGGGTAACGGCAAAAGGCAGCAGGCCGGACAGAGGATGAGGGCAGATGGAGTCCTTAGAATACAGAAGACTTTGGATGAAGACTCAGGCAAGGACACTGTAGACGAAGATTTAGGCGAGGACACTGTAGACGTAGGCAGAGGATCAAGGCACTGTAGACGTAGGATCAAGGATCAAAGCGCTGGGTCGAGACTGCAACGTAGCGTGCCCTACACAGTCCACCCGCGGGACTGGTCGCGGACCACGCTGGACTCGAAGCAGACTCTAGGAGAGATGATGGACGCTGATACTGGAACATGGCGAAGATACTGAAGAGGCCTGCACTGGGGCGCGCCCTACCAGTCCACCCATGGGACTGGTTGCAGACCACGCTGGTGCAGAGCAGGTACAAACAGAGTCTTTGGCATGGATGGATGCAAATGCAAGGAGCTCCAAAGACCGGGGCAAGTTTCAAGCATAGGATTCAAGATTCTCTAGGATTCAAAGACAACTCAGGATTCAAAGCTTAGGATTGAAGCAGAAATCTTCCAGAGGCTAGCGCTGCGGAGATAAAGATGGCCTTTGTACCATGAGGCACCCTACACAGCCCGCCTGTGGGCTGGTCATGGACCATGACAACGGCATGCCAGGAAAGTGGATATCAAGGAACCAAGGCATGGAGGCAGAGGCGAAGGCAAAGGCGTCAGGAAGGACATCAGACATCAGGAGGTACAAGCGAAGGAAATTAGGAACACGAAGACATCTGGAGACATGGATGAAGGGCATCAGGAACATGAAGACAACTGGAGGCACAAACAAAGGGCATCAGGAACATGAAGACGAAGCCGTCAAAGCAGGAGAAGACCACGGAGGACCTGGACCGGAGAGAAGTCACAGATGACTGTGGAACTGATCCAAAGGCCAGGAGTGACTGAAGAGAGGCCCTTCAATAGGACTGAAGCAGGAAGTTGTCATCAGGTGGGACCCGGAGCATATCCGGCCACAGGCTCTTTAAATGTAGTGAAGAGGCTCACGCCAGCGCCTAGAGCAGGAAGCAGGAAGAGGAAGCACCTTGGACAACAGCGCCCGGCCGCACGGAGGAACAGGGCCTCGCAGCGGCACACTGCCGTGAAGCAGATGGAGGAAGACGCAGCCAACAGCTAGGACAGCCCCCGCCGTCCAGGGAGGACCCCGACGACAGCGTCAGCGGCTCCATGCCGCGGAGACAGGCCGGCGGCGGCTCCAGGCCACACAAGGAGCTGGAGGGCATCGGCAGCAGCGGCCCTAGGCCACGTTGGAGGTCGGCAGCACAACCATTCAAGTCATGACTGCCACGAGACGGCTCCAGTGCTGGCGACTACTGAAGAGGTGAGAGGCCTGCTTGTAGAGGGTAGCTCCGCGGGCAGGAATCGTAATAGTAGTACTCGGCGTCATGCTATGAAACTCCATAAACTCCATGAGTGTAGACTCAGGAACAACATCAGGAAATTTTTTTTTTTTTTTTAACAGAAAACTTAGTGGATGCCTGAAATTCCCTCCTGGAGGGAGTGGCGGGAACACAAATGGTGATGGAATTCATAAGGGCATGGAATGAGCACCGATGATCCCTAGTGGCAGGAGGATGGAAATGAAGCAGTGGGGTTAGCTGTGGTAATTTTTCTATGGGTGGAGGGGGAGAGGGTAACCTGCACGGAGTGGCAGTTACAATCCTGAACAAGAAGGTGAGGGAATAATCTGCAAGGAGCAGTAGTTACAACTCTGAACACCTTGCTGGACATTTTGGACTTTATCTGCCTTAATTTACTATGTTAGAATGAGCAAGTTGTGATAGCAGAGTATATTGTGAGAGAGGTTATTTCTCATCATGGGAGATATTGTGTGGGAGATTATTTATGGCAGTATATTGTAGGAGGGGGTTTTTTTTTGTGTGGAGGTAATATTGCGAGTGAAGTTACTTGCAATAGTGGGGATATAGTGGGAGAGATTATTGAAGATTATTTGTGAGATTATCATATTGAGAGAGGCATTTCTTGTAAGGGCATATATTTTATGCTGGGTGTTGTCGGTAGGGTAGTTTATACTCACTCAGGTTGTGATATAAACTAACTTCTTGGGTTCACAGCCCTGTTGGATTTGAGGCTGATGTGAGAGAACAGTGGAACAGTCCATAAACCTTTGTGTGGCTTATTTGGTTATTATGTTTTACCAATAATTAGATATGAAAATGAAAGGATAAAAGGAAATGTGTGGTGCAATTTAAATTATTAGGAAGGAGGCCCTGCAAGATTTTCTCTGCTGGGTTAGGGCACCATAAATTGCCAGAAACAGAAAACATATTTTTCTATTTAACTTAATTCTTGATTGAGCAGAAAGTGAGATTCATTTGTGGAATGCACAGAGAATGCAGAACAAGCAAGGAGGCTTTCTCATCAGGGTGAGAGGACACAACATATCTACAAGGAAGAAAAACCAGACTTACAGTGTTGCAAAACTGACTTTCTGCAAAATGATGTTCCTTCCTTCTTTAGGATCATTTTTTCTTGCAGACAGTGAAGACTTTACTATGTAGTTCTTCCCCAGTTCTGTTTGCCTTTCAGGGTCTCAAGGAACAAGACAACAATGAGCTTTATCAACTGGGCTTCCCCTTCAGACCTTGCAAATTGACGGATGACAGAGGATATCAAACTAGCTGTACAGAAATTTAACGTCTATCCCTCCCCATAAGATCCTTGTGTAAGATAGTTTTTGGTTTTGTTTTTTAGTATCCTGCATTGGGTTGTTCACTAGAATATTGGATGTCTGGGGGAGGGGAGGGGGATGCACTTCTCTGATGTATTCTGCTCAATGTCAGATGATGTCATACAGATGAACAATCTGAATCCTATTCTATAACACAAAGGGGAGCCAGTGGAGCAGAACTGAAGTTTAATGGGAGAGTTATGTTGGCAGGTGGGAAGAGACTATGACAGAAGGATCGTCTAAAGTGGGTCCCCCTTCCCTCCACAGCGTCATCCAGGATTGGGTTAAGGTGGCAATTTCTGAATAACTTCATGTTTTTAGTAGAACTGCATGCAGCAATAACAAGAGCCCTACCTACAAAAAGCCTACAGGTGAGCTTTCATCACAATGCTTGCCGATTTTTGTAAGGTTATATAGGGCAAGTCAATTTATTAAGGGATTTCTCACCTTTTCTCACCCTTGGAAATGATAAATTAAACCCAGAGGGTAGTAAATATACTACACTAGCAGTGCATAAGTCATCTTGTAAATGGTGGTATCCAATCTCAGGCTAAGGTGATGCAATATCTTATTCCTACCCCTTCTTCTGCTACCAAAAGCATCTTGCTGGACAGCCTGGATGGACCATTCAGTCTTTATCTGTCGTCATTAACTCTATAACTATATGCTCTGCTACTCATAACTAGTGGGACTTAAGCTTAATATGTTATTGGCTTCTCGGCTTTTTGGCTAAGAGTCTTGAGGTGAGGGTGATCCCTCCATGGCCTTTTGCCCAAACTTGAGAATGGTAGAATCTAAGGAGGGTTAATGCCCTGCGGTTCCCCTCCCCTCCCCTTGTAAGGGACACAAAACCGTTTGGACCCTTGCCAATCCAGAAGGATTAGGCCTGCTGCAAAATAAATAAATAAATAAATAATGTGAACTCCCTTGGAAGGGATATTTGAAATCCAGATGGTGTGGACTTCAGCCTCACTGGGTGTGCTGCTAGCACACTCAAGCCCTTCTATCTCTTACTCACTCACAGATTCTCAGATACACATGCCAATATAAATTCTGCCATTACAACAGTTTACTTAAGTCTGAGTGCTTTGCAATTAAAGCGATAAAATGTTTATGCAGGAATAAATCTGTACTAATGAGGTATGAAACTCTCTCCCCGTCAGGTTTTTAAATCAAGGTTGGAAATCACCAAGTGAATTTACAATCGCTGAATCATTCCACAGCTGTTGTTGCCGGCTATGACTTTAACTTGCAGGCGATAAAAGAGCAGGTCACTGCAGTCTGCAGAGGCAGAGGGAAGAGCAAATCACTGCTCACAGCAGATACTGGGGAGAGAGGGAGCAGAAGGTCACTGCACAGTGCGGCTTCCAGGGAAAGAGGAGGAAAGTGGCCACTGCATGCTGCGGAGTCCAGGGAGGGAGGGGACAGAAGGTCGTTCACACTAAAGATTCTGGGGAGAGACGGCACAGAAGGTCACTGCATGCTCCAGCTTCCAGGGAAAGAGGGAGAAAGTGGCCACTGCGTTCTGCAGAGTCCAGAGAGGGAGGCAACAGAAGGTTGTTCATACTAAAGATTCTGGGGAGTAAGGGAACAGAAGGTCACTGCTCACTGCGGCTTCCAGGGAAAGAGTCCAGGGAGGGAGGGGACAGAAGGTCTTTCACACTAAAGATTCTGGGGGACAGAGGGAACAGAAGATCACTGCATACTGTGGTTTCCAGGGAAAGAGGGCGAAAGTAGCCACTGCATTCTGTGGAGTCCAGGGAGGGAGGGAACAGAAGGTCACTGCACTCTGCAGCTTCTAGGGAAAGAGGGGGAAAGTGGCCACTGCATGCTGTGGAGTCCAGGGAGGGAGGGAACAGAAGGTCACTGCACTCTGCAGCTTCTAGGGAAAGAGGGGGAAAGTGGCCACTGCATGCTGTGGAGTCCAGGGAGAGAGGGCACAGAGGGTCGTTCACACTAAAGATTCTGGGGAGAGACGGCACAGAAGGTCACTGCACGCTCCAGCTTCCAGGGAAAGAGGGGGAAAGGGGCCACTGCGTTCTGCAGAGTCCAGAGAGGGCGGCAACAGAAGGTTGTTCATACTAAAGATTATGGGGAGTGAGGGAACAGAAGGTCACTGCTCACTGCGGCTTCCAGGGAAAGTGGCCATTGCGTTCTGCAGAGTCCAAGGAGGGAGGGATCAGAAAGTTGTTCACACTAAAGATTCTGGGGGACAGAGGAAGCAGAAGGTCACTACACACTATGGCTTCCAGGTAAAGAAGGAGAAAGTGGCCACCTCATGCTGCGGAGTCCAAGGAGGGAGGGAACAAAGGGTCGTTCACACTAAAGATTCTGGGGAGAGAGGGAGCAGAAGGTCACTGCACACTGCAGCTTCCAGGGGGAAAGTGGCCACTGCATGCTGCGGAGTCCAGGGAGGGAGGGGACAGAAGGTCTTTCACACTAAAAATTCTGAGGAGAGAGGGAACAGAAGATCACTGCATACTGTGGCTTCCAGGGAAAGAGGGAGAAAGTGGCCACTGCATGCTGTGGAGTCCAGGGAGGGAGGGAACAGAAGGTCACTGCACTCTGCAGCTTCTAGGGAAAGAGGGGGAAAGTGGCCACTGCGTGCTGCAGAGTCCAGGGAGGGAGGGAACAGAAGGTCACTGCACTCTGCAGCTTCTAGGGAAAGAGGGGGAAAATGGCCACTGCATGCTGTGGAGTCCAGGGAGGGAGGGAACAGAAGGTCACTGCACTCTGCAGCTTCTAGGGAAAGAGGGGGAAAGTGGCCACTGCGTGCTGCAGAGTCCAGGGAGGGAGGGAACAGAAGGTCACTGCACTCTGCAGCTTCTAGGGAAAGAGGGAGAAAGTGGCCACTGCGTGCTGTGGAGTCCAGGGAGGGAGGGGACAGAAGGTCGTTCACACTAAAAATTCTGAGGAACAGAAGGAGCAGAAGGTCACTGCACACTGCAGCTACCAGGGCATGGAGGAAATGCTAATACAAAATCAAGGCTTAGTTGACTTGAGTTTTATTTTGGGCCTATTAAATGGAAGACAAAATGGGGTTTTGAAACAAATTTCTCTTGTGCATACTTAAGTCTGTTCAGAATTCTGGACAGAGGAGGAAGCAGAGCAGTGGTGATTGCACAACGAAAAAATAATTACGAGACCAGTGACACAAAAACGTAATGGAGGATGAAGGATGAATGAAAGGGTGCAGGGTGGGAAGAAGCAATGGAGAAGAAAGGGCAGAGAAGGGTAATGGCTGGTTGGCTGGTGGAGGGAGGGAGGAAGCAAATTAAAGAGGGGGGAGGGCAATGACAAAATTGCTTGTTGCACCACCTACCGTTTGACCCACCAATCGTCATCGTGCAGAAAGCGTCAGATTCTGACTTGTGACATTTTTTGCATACTGGAAAGACATTACCAAATGCAGAGCCCCCTCCATGGGAAATGGCACTTGCAAACATGGAAAGTCGTTGACAAGAATTTGCACTGCCATCTCCCCTGAGAGCTTGCTCATCTTTTCATGGCCGTACAGTATTGCAGTTGCACTGAGCCCTGGGCTTTCTGCTTTCCTTGGCTCTAGGCCTCGACTGCTGATATAAGCTGAGTTTGTCATCTCCAGGGCCTTGTCCAGGGCTCTCAGGCATGGGAGCAGAGGAGGGACTTGGGGAGAGGGTGGCAGGGCTTGGCATGGAGTCTGTTGAGCAGTTCCGCAGAGGATGCAGCTTGCTGATATCTTTCTCTTCTCTGGATTCGAATCACATGAGGGGCTCCTCTGTATGCAGCCCCGTTTCTCCAGAACAAAAGGCTTAATTGCATGAGGAGCTGAATCATGTAACACAGCAAAACCGAGCAATATCAGGCTCATTCACTTGGAATAAATCTTTTTTTTTTTTTTCAGTGCCTGTGAGTCCAAAGGTGGGAAAGAGAAAACAGACAGGCACAAAAGACAGATTCCTGGAAGACGGAGTTTTACTGGAAATTATACCTAAGACATGCTTTATACTGTTTCCTATGCCCCAAGATAGAGAGTGTGGCCATGCACAGAGGAGACTCCTGGGAATAAACCAAGGGTACATGAGGAGAGCTTTGGCAGTTGACATGTGAGCAGGAAGGTTGAATAAAGCACAAGAAATAAGCACTGCATATATAGGAAATATTTCAGTTTCTCAAAATGCTCTTGTTGATAAGAAAACAATGATAAATATTCTATTGTGGCTGACCCAGTGGCAAGTGTTGTGCACTGCCGATGCAGAGGACCTGGCTTTGACTCCTAGGCCCAGTTTTTGCTCCCTGGGCTGGGCAAGGCTGGGGATGCTGCAGAGGCAGCGCTCACAGGTGTTGGGGTGGGATGGAAAGAGAGTCTCTCCATTGTTGCTCAATGGAGACATCTAGTGGCCAATTTGAGGGGTATATGTTTGCTGGTTCTCAAAAGGAACCATGATTTGGGGCTCCTGGGTGAGGAAGGAAGCTGGAAAGGCTCAGTTGGGAGGAGGATTAAACATGTGGGAGGGGAGAGATTCCATACCATTGCAAATGAAGGCTCATGGTGCCATAGTCCAATAGAGGCCGATTCCAATTGAGCTGGAAGCCCAAAATGACCCAGAGATGGGTCATTTAAAAAAAAAAAAAAAAGTTATTAGTCATTGCTAATCAAATTATTCCTTGTAGAATCCTCATGCTCCCACTGTGTCTCAGGAACCACTGAAAACAGTAGGAAAAGCTTTCTGAATGACATTACTGTGCATGGTAACATCAGTAGCATGAAAGATATCAATACCACGCAGTGACCTGGTGCAGCGAAGCCCTCCAGATTTTGTATTTTACAAATTACTGCAAGTAATTTATTTTATGGTACCAGGGATGCTGTCTAACGTGCTTACTTTTTCTGGTGAACTTTTCTACATCAGGTACAAGTTAACGGATGCTGTCAGTGATGCCTCTCTGGTGGAAGGTGTCATCTCGTGCAATTATCTGGTCTGGAAATGGATCTTTTGACTCTTGTCTGCCAACCAGGTTTGATCTGAGTTTTGATGATTAGTTCTCTGCCTAGGACTCAGTAACAGGCTTGGAGAATCCCCGAACTGCTGGGTTTTATAGCATAATTTCAGGACCTTATCAGCGAAGTCCAGTTTCTCTCATATTAATAGAAATGTCATGAAATGGTACATAACAACAAACAGAATATTATCTGTGACTTGGACAGAAGAACTGAATAGGATCAATTGAAACTACTAAAAACACAACAACAACAATCAGAGCGCAATATGCCCCCAGAGTGAAAACAACAGAGGAAAGAAAAGATATTTGTAATACTTTGCTACAACATTTAGAAAGTGAAGAGACGGAATTGTTTTGAAGCAAGGATTTCAGTAGCTTTCATTCCAGATTTTCTTTCACCTTAACATTTCCCGTCACCCTTGAGACACTCCCTACATCTCGCTTCCCAAGCGTCCTGCCCTGCTCTTCCCCGCTCCTCGCCTCTCCCTCCTTCCCTCCTCAGACCATAGGCAGTCCAAAACATTTAAGCAACAACTAGCATCTGGCAGACAGTGTGAGCACTCTCCATTCTCATCACTGCCACTTATTCAAGATTCACATCTTCTCGCTCGGCAGATTTCTAATCTGTAGGTTTGCAGGCTTAACCCTTTCTTCTACCATGGACCCCTACTGTGTTTTAATTTTCTGTTTGTATACCATGGAAGAGGAATTGCCAGCAGACTGCTCCTAAAGCTATTACAATTATCTCCACACAAACCAGCAAACTAATCTTGGCCCAATGCCATCAGTCAAAGTCCATCATGCGGACTTGCACCAGTGCCTCCATCTCTTAAAAATGCATGTGACCGGCTCTGCACCAATGAAAAGAGCTCCCAGAAGCCCATTTAGTTGCAAATGGAGCCCAGAATAGGATAAGAAGTACTATACGGCCAGTAAATACAGATAGATAGATTTCTGTCTCTTCCATGATTCGGAAAGTACAGTTACTGCCACCTTACTGGAAGTCCACTCCTGCCATTCCAAGCCCTCCTGAAATGTTTCAGCACTTAACACACGTAGCAATGCTAATGCACTGCCTCCACCAGAGTCAAAGAAATATCAAAAGTCACCCGAGACAACAGCAAGCTAGCTACGGTCTAGCCCAGTTTATGCAATCTGTAAGACTCTGATTCTCTCAGCTTCTCAAAGTCTGAGAATGCTTTTAGGCAATAGGTTCTAGCGTACAGAATGCACTCCCCCCTCTCCCCAAGAAGGTCATGCTCCCATTAATTGCTAGCACCTGTGCTGTCTTCGGTGAGCCCCACGTTTCTCTCTTAATGCCATACTGTAAGTCTGGGTCACCAGCTGAACTCTTAGCAATTGTGCTATCGGTGCACGTATTCCGTTCTGTGGGCCTCACCTGTTGCACCTGCTGGATCTGTGCTGCTTCGTGATGCCCTTCCTGTTGCATCGTTAGGACTCCCACGCTATGTTGCAGTTCTCCACTGCACCTTAGCGCATGTCACCCCTCCCCCTTTGAAATACCTAGGACTTGGGTTTGACACCCCTGCCCTTCACAGAATGCTATAGTTCCCTCTTTAGTACACGCGAAACACTGGCACATGGTGCTGCAGATCTCCTATCCTTTCCATATGTGCCCATCTTCCACCCCTGTGCATTGCGCCTGTGCTCCGTGTAACAGCATCACCAAAATATCTACACCTATTCTCTGTGCTGTACTGCCCAATCCATCCCTACTCACCAGCTTAGAAAGGTGACGGCAGAAAAGGACCCTATGGCCCAACTAATCTACCCATCCACAACAACTGCTGAGCTCTACAACCCCTACCACTCCCTCAGAGATCCCCTATGCTTGTCCCAGGCTTTCTTGATTTCAGATATTGTCCTCGTCTCCACCACCTCCACCGGGAGACCTTTCCATGCATCCACTACCCCCTCTGTAAAGAAATATTTCCATCTATGCTGCAGTCTCTCACTGATTTTTTAGCACCTGTGTATGTATTATCCTACAGCCCCATTTGGCACAAAGATAGCACAGTCTATTTCAATTAGGAATTAAAGGTTGTCCAGTGTTTCAACAAATAGAAGGATCTTTATGAGGGCTGATTAAGTTCAGCGACATGGCAGGAATAGATCAAGTTCTTGGGCAGTAATAGACTGAATGGAGAGTGGTCGCCAGTTTTACTTTAAAATCTTCAGCCTCAAATAATTTTGAGGAAAGGCACAAAGAGATGACACAGAGGTCACAGCCTGGAATGCCACATTTCTGAAGAGGAATGTCTGTGATCTTTGCATATGGCCTGACCTTGCTGTGTCTCATTAAGCAGCATACATGACTAGTAATGATATTATCCTTTCTCACTTCTTGGGAAGGTTTTATGGACCTTGGACTAGGACTTTTCAACCTTTTAGTGAGCAACATTGCGGAATGATTGTCAGGATAGATTTGTCTTTTTACCAATGATAACACAATCTGCAACATGGTAGACAGCCAGGAAGGTGTGCAAAACATGAGGAGGGATCTAGTGAAGCTCAAAGAATGGTCTAGGGTCTGGCAACTAAGATTTAATGCTAAAAAGTGCAGAGCTATGCATTTAGGATGCAAAAACTCAAGGGAAAGGAACAGTATAGTGAGTAAAATTCTTCAAAGCAAAAAAGAAGAGTGGGATCTGATGATCCTAAGAAGATCAAATAGGTGGATAAGGTGATTGCAAAAGCCAAAGAAATGCTTGGCTGCACAGGGAGAGGAATGGTCAGCAGAAAAGGGGAGGTGATATTGCCCTTATATAAGTCCCTGTTGAGACCTGACTTGGAATATTGTGTATAGTTCTGGAGACCGCACCTTCAAAAGGATATAAACAGGATGGAGTCGGACCGGAGGGTGGCTACCAAAATGGTCAGTAGTCTTCATTCCAAAGCATATGGGGATAGATTTAAAGATCTAAACATGTATGTCCTAGAGCAGCACTTCTCAACCGGTGTGTCGCGACACACTAGTGTGTTGCCAAGCACCGGCAGGTGTGTCGCGTGCTCCCGGGCTCTCCCACTGTTCTTCCTTCCCTGTTGCCATTGCCACCGGGCTATCAGTATGTTCAAACCCAGTGGGAACAGCAGCGGTGCTAGAAGAAGCTGTGGCACCCGTGGCTGGCCTTTACTTCTTCCCGCGCCCCCCCACGTGACCCGGAACAGGAAGTGATACCCGATGTGCGGGAAGGAGAAAGAGCCGTGCCGCATGGAAAAATAGCAGCGGTGGCAGCAGCATCGCCCCCGAGCAATCAAAGCAGCCGGTAATCGGGAAAGGAGACAGCAGCATGAGCCTCCCGCGGCCGATGGGATTCTTCTTTCTTGGCCTGCGGGGGCTGGAGGAGGAGGCTGCTGTGGCTATCATTTGTGCTCGGGGGGGGGAGGGGGTGGAGAGAGGAAGTGAGTGAGAGAAAGAGAGAGAAGCAGCCAGCTAGCCAGTGTGTGATTGAGAGAAACTGGTCAGAGAGCTGATGTGTGTGTGTGTGTGTGTGTGTGTGTATGTGAGAAACAATGAAAGTGACTGCTCAGGGAGATGACTGATGCGTATGTGAGAGTGTGAGACATTAGTCAGGGAGGTGACTGATGTGTGAGAGAGAGAAAAAGCATGGAAGTGAGAAATCTGGGTATGTGAGAAAGCATGGGAGTAAGAAGCCTGGTGTTGTGGGGGTGTGTGTGAAAGAAAGCATGGGAGTGAGAAGCCTGATTATGTGAGAGAGAGCATGGGAGTGGGAAGCCTGTGTGTGTGTGCAAGCATGAGAGAGAGACTGGTTGGTAAGGTGACTGTGTGTGTGAGAGAAAGAGACTGGTGTGTGTGAATGTGAGAGAAAGAATGTGATTCAGGGAATGATAAGCCTGTGTACGTGGAGAGCGAGCATGGCAATGAGAGAGACTGGTGTGTGTGTAACAGAGAGAATGTGATTATGGGAATGAGAAGCCTGTGCATGTGAAGAGAGTGAGCATGGGAGTGAGAAACCTGGGTGTGTGTGAGACACAGCATGGGAGGGAGAAGCTTGTATATCTGAAAGAGAACATGGGAGTGGGAAGCCTGTGTGTGTGTGTATATGCATGAGAAAGGTCAGGTGACTGGTGTGTGTGTGTGTATGTGTGTGTGTGTGTTTGTGTGTGAGAGAGAGAGAGAAAGAAAGTGATTATGAGAATGAGAAGTCTGTGCATGTGAAGAGAGTGAGCATGGGCGTGAGAAACCTGGGTGTGTGTGAGACACAGCATGGGAGGGAGAAGCCTGTATATCTGAAAGAGAACATGGGAGTGGGAAGCCTGTGTGTGTGTGTGTGTATGCATGAGAGAGGTCAGGTGACTGGTGTGTGTTTGTGTGTGTGTGTGAGAGAAAGAAAGTGATTATGAGAGTGAGAAACCCGTATATGTAAGTAGAACACGGGAGTGGGAAGCCTGTGTGTGTGTATGGCATGAGAGAAACTGTTCAGGAAGATGACTGGTGTGTGTGTGTGTGTCAAAGACTGTTTGGGAGATGATTGGTATGTGAGAGACAGAAACTGGTCATGGGGGCATGACTGGTATGGTGTATGTGTGAGAGACATGGGCACTAAGGAAGAGGACCATGAGTATAGAGCTTAGCTTCTACTGCTACTTCTGGTGTGTGCCACGGCCTGCATGGAAGGGGAGTAGGAGAGCTGCTGGAGGGGATAAGTAAAGGTGGCTTTTTAAGTTTATTTTTCTTGATTGACTGCCATTTTAATTATTTAATATTATGTGATGTCTGCTTTTTTGAAATATTTTATTGGTGTTTGGAGAATGTTTAATAGTATTATGAGTTTTTAATTGTTGGATGTTATTCTGTTCATAGCTGTTTTGAAACATTTATTCTGCTTATTAGTATAGTTTTACAATTATTTCTGTGTGGGGATCTATAACTGCTTGGCTAGTTCTGTTTTCCTAATAAGAGGTGTATTGGTTTTTAGGGCCTGATTTAATATTTGTAGTGTTGCCTTTTCATAGATAGGGTTGCTCCTGTTTGAGTGCATTCCATAATACAGGTGTAACTGTGTGCGGATTAGTTTATGTGCATTACTACAGATCCTGGGAGTATGTTAGGTCGGTTCTGTGTCTGTTACCGAGATGAGATATTTTACAAGCATGTAAGCATTTGTATCAGTCTTATTTGTTGTGTTTTCTCAAGAGGACATGCATTGGTGATAAACTGCTGTCTTTTCATAAGTAGGGCTATTGAGCCTGGTAGTTGAAGGAGTTTGAGTTGCTGTTACTGAGATGACACCAGAACCAGAATATCTTTTTTGTAGGGTGAGGTGTATGGGGAATGTCATATTCTGCTTTACATCCATTATTGTGGGTCAGGGGGGTTCCTGTGGATGCAAACTGTACTTTTACAACTAGCCCCGTGACGATCATGGGTCAGTGTGTCATGCATGTAAGAACCATCTGTCAGGTGTGTCCCAACAGAAAAAAGGTTGAGAACCACTGTCCTAGAGGAAAGGCGAGATAAGGGAGATATGATAGAGACATTTAAATACCCCCAAGGTTTCCATGCACAGGAGGCGAGCCTCTTTCAGCGGAAAGGAGGCTCTAGAATGAAGGGTCTTGGGATGAGATTGAAAACAGGAGTAATCTAAGGAAATATTTCTTTACAGAAAAGAAAGGGTAGTGGATATATGAAACAGTCTCCCTGTGGAGGTGGTGGAGACAAGAATAGTTTCTGAATTCAAGAACACATAGGATAAACATAGGGGATCTCTGAGGGAGTGGTAGGGATTGTGAAGCTGAATTAGTTGATGAGGAGGGGCCAGCTATGTAGACCATATGGTCTATTTCTGCTGTCATGTTTCTATGTTTATTATGCAATGTCCCTGAATTAACCTTAGAGAGAGAGAAAAAAATGTATTCACAGCTGCCAGCTCATGCAGTTTTTCCATATGATTAGCTGGATATTTTTTTTTTTTGTGATCACAAGGCTTTTTTTGGGCATCAGCAGCATCACCTGGGGTGCAGCAACTTTGCGTGAATGTCCTTCTCCCAACACCTGAACCCCCTCCCCTGGTTCAGATGAATTTGAGACTCAGGTCATGAAACGTTATCATTTTGACCCTCTCCAATGAATCTATGCAAAACATCATTATTTGGAAGTGCTTTGACGGAGGTGGCCAACTTCACTCCTCAAGAGCCACAAATAAGTCTGGTTTTCAGGATATCCGCAATGAATATGCATGAGACAGATTTGCACGCATTGCTTCCATTGCATGCAAATATATTTCATGCATATTCATTATGGATGTCCTGAAAACCAGGCCTGTTTGTGGCTTGAGGACCAGAATTGCCCCGCCCCCATTCTATGACATCATGTGATGACACTGAATGGAAATTAGTTCATAACACCCCGATGGTAGTGTATCTTATTTGCATGTCCCTCCAAATACTTATAGAGTGGAGGAGTGGTGCAGTGGTTAGCTCAGCAGCCTGCATACTAGGGAAGCCAGGATTCAAATCCTGGGACTCCCATGGATGCTACTTGTGACTTTGGGCAAGTCAGTTCCCTACCTGTTGCCCAGGTATGAAATTAGGGTCCTGTGCGCTAAGTATTTTTCCCACAGACACAAAATGGGAGAACATTTTTAGTAAACAGGACCTTTAAATTGTAAGCTATACCCGTTGTTCCTGAATGTAACTTGCCTTGAGCTACCAATAAAAAGGATTAAACTAAAGGTAAACAAATAGCCCACATGTGTGGTTTACTCATATCATAGCTCTGGCAGCCAAGTATGTAAGCGGAGATCCTCTTATGCAGTAGCCAAGCTTGCCAAAAGCACCTATTGTCTTATGACAATGAACCTACAAACATGCCTTTGTAGGTGGCATAGTAAATGAGGCTTTTTTGTAATTAAAAGAAATGTGCCCCGGGGAATGATTTCACCCAGTTCAGGCAGTGGGATGGCACAGGATCCGAGGCAGTGTTATGTCAGCCAGTCTAGCAGCTTGATTGCTGAGGATTTCTGGTGCTTTATTATAATGTTAAATGGGATGAAATCACAGCAGGTGCTCGGGCTACCTAGATAAAAGGTTAGCACATTGTTAGCACAAAGAAGTTCTAGTAATATAGTGCATTTTGGATTACATATACAAAGAATGACATAAATGCACATTATAATCATAATACAATCATACTAACAATATAAACTTATGTAACCCCCTCTTGGTTTAGAAGTCCCTAATGCAGGAGTCACAGAGAAGTCCCTTTGCCACTGTCTCCTGGATTTCTCTCATCTTTCTCTTGTACTGTCCACAACACTGCAGTGAGACATCAAGTGGGCTGGGGTTCAACCGGCGGGGAGGAGGACAAGCCTCCAGGGCCCTAAGTGTTGCGAGCACGGATGGAGACTCAAGAGCATGAGCCCCTGTGCCGCGACATGATCTGCGCAATTCCAGGGCTGGCTGTGGTCCACGCAGCTGACGGATGAACGCATCCTGGCATGAGATGGCTGAAACATGAACACTTTTGGCTTGGGAACAGGAATACGAGGACATCCAACACACACCAGGAACTGAGACCCAGCAACGCAATGCTGGTCTCTGGGGTAGTCCTCCGGTTACTCAAAATCCCTTTCAGACTGCCGCTTGGAAGCGGTTTGAGTGTCAGGACAGACAAAGGCTGCAGACTCAAGACAAGACATGATGAAGGCTTGGACATGACTTTGCTGAAGACTTGGGCGAGATGAAGCTCAGGACTTGGAACAAGACGGAGGCTCTGAGAGAGTCCAGCTCCACTGCACGCCCTACACTACTCCAGGGCTGGGTGCGGACCATGCCAATAGCGGAGCAGGCACTGGACTCAAAGATCTGAAACAAGACGGAAGCTGGAATTAGAACTCTGAAGACTAGGGACAGGATTCAGGTACTTGAACTCGGATTCAGGAACTTGGAAGACTTTGAAAACTAGACTAGGACTCAGAAGACACAGGAACCAGGAACACCACAAGAGACCAGGAACTTTACAGGAATAAAGACATGGAGGAACTCCAATGATGAAGACAGGAAACAGAAGACCTTGCAAAAGCAACAGGAAGCAGTCAGGGGAGCCCTTTTATAGGGCTAGCAGTCAAGACATCATCTGAAGGTGCAACGGTTTTTCCTGCTGCAGGCCCTTTAAATCTTGAGTAGGTGCGCGTGTGCACATGCCTGGGGACATCAGGCAGGAATGATGGCGTGACGTTCTGTGCCACAAGGATGACAGAGTCAGGGGTAGCGGCGACTCCAGGCCGCAAAAGAAGCAGAGCCAGCCATCCGGCCAGCAGTGCGAGAACAGCGAACAAGGCCATGCAAGACACAAACGGCAACACTGGCAAGATCTCTCCATTCAGCAGGTGGGTTCTCGAGGTGTAAAAGAGCAAGCAGATGCTTGGAGAGGTGTTCAACAAAATTAGTTTTACTGTAACTTAAAAATAAAGTTCCAACAGGAATGTAAAATCATCAAAAAATGAAAACCAACAGGATGGCAACTCCAAGCACTACAGTTTCTATCTAGGTCAGCCTATGAATCAGTGTCCTAGTGTCCAAGCCTCTCCCCAATGAAGGGAAAGAAAAACTCTTTAAAAAGAAGGCAGGGAACTGGTGGCGGAAAAAACAAACCCCCGCCTTCAAAACGAGATGACAATGAATCTTCTACAAAAACTAAGGTCTTCTTCTCCTTATAGGTCACTACAGTCCCCATTTTTGTTGGACACAGCACAAAGTAACATCTCAGGCAACCACAGCCGCCACCTGGACTGGCGGCAGGACAAACAGCACCCAATCCTGTCCTCACAGGCAGGAAGGTTCCCTCCTTAACTGGGAGCAAGTCAAAAAACCAAACCAGCTCTCAAAAGTCAAAATCCTCCGAACTCTCTTAGTGTATCCTACTGGTGTAGACTGGGGGCCTACTGGGATCCACACAGGACAGCAGCTGCCACTTTAAAAAAAACAAACTATCTCTAACCACACCTTCCTCATGATCAACCCAGTTTATAAAGGAAAACTCAGCCAATCCCAACATAAGGGGATGTGGCCATTGGCCAAAGAACTGGGGAGGATACAAAAATGCAAAAAACTCTCCCAGCAGCTGGAAAGAAGACAAAAACATCTAGTAAGGAGTGAAGCCTTCCTTACACTTACGAAATGGGCAACATCCAAATTGTGCATTTTACATATTTATTTTCTACCTTCTGGCACTTCAAAGAGGATTACATTCAAGTACTATAGGTCTTTCCCAGTCCCCATGAGCTTAAAGTCTAGGAGGGTCATTTACTAAGCATTTTTCCCATAGGCAGAGAAAGGAGAAAAAAACTTTAGTAAATGCAGGCCTAAGATTGTATTGAAGGGTGAAGTCACAAGGAACAGCAGTAGGATTTGAACTCTCACTTTCCTTGTTTGATAAGTTACTGCTCTAACCATTAGGCTACTCCCACACTATTTATTGGACTGTGTAAGTATGAAAACTGATACTCAAATAACTTATTTTGTTACATATTTTTAAATGTTAGCTATGCAAAGTAGATCAAAATCTTTCTCAATAATGATGAATAATAATTTTTTAAAAACTGAACAGGGAAGGAAGTCTCTAGACTAGGAATTCTGGTTGGTGATCTAAACTCTGTAAACCATGAAGAAATATTAGGAGAACTTCTAAAAGTAGATTAGTTGGGACATATGTAGAGAGAAGAAAGAGAGAGAAGGCGGGAGAACATAGTAACAGAAGATGTGTTACACTTGGTGGTCCGTGGGCTACCCTCACGGACCGCCGCTCTCACCTACTGCTCCGGGCCTGCCGAGCTGCATGCCGGCACATGGAAACTTATCCTGTACACCATGTCTCCTCCTGGCACAGAGACCGCCACAGCAACTTACGCGGCAAGGTGCCACTGCTCTCTGTGCGCCCTGCCTTTCCCTGGGCACATGCATGCAAGCCTACCCAGTATTTAAATGGACTGTGGTGTGAAATCCTCTGTGGTCCTATTGGTGACATCAGCTCAAGGCCCTATAAAAGGGCAATGCTCCAGCCTCAGCTTGCCTCAGCAACAGGTCCAGCTACTTGACGTAGTGCATCATTTCTTCGTCGCAGCCTTGTCTTCAGTTGCAGTGTCTTGTCTTCAGTACGAGCTTTGTCTTCAGTTCTCCTTGCCTGCCTGTGCTTCTCCTCGCCTGACCTACCCTGACTATCTGTTCCTTCTTCCCTTTTGGTTGGATACTTGGTTTGACTACTACCTACCACCGGATAAGCTTGACCACTGCCTGACACTGACCACTGCCTGCCACCGGATACCCATGACCCCCTCTTGCCCCTAACCATTGCCCGGATCGTGGATTCATCTGACCTCTGTCTGCTTTGACCCAGCTACCCTAGGTCAACCACTTCAGCCATCAGCAGAGGCCCCCACCTAAGACCTTCCAGAGCCAGCATCCAAAGGCTCATCCCGAAGGGAACGAGGACTGGTATAAACAAAGCTGCAGCTGGGCCTCTGCTTCATCCAGGTCCACCTCCCAATGGTGAGAAGCTACAGGGCTCCTCCCTGCAGGTAGCGCCAATCCTGCCTTAGCCTAAGAGTCCACTAATGCAACAGGTTGCTAAGGCCATGAATCCAGCGGACTTGATTGTGCTACAGGCTATCCCTGGCTTAGCCCAGAGGTTACAGGCACAGCAGAAGGCCCTGGAGCTTCTCACCACAGCTATAGACCATCATACTGCATGAGTGGACACCCTAAATTCACCTGCCAACCTGTCTCTGCCTATAGCTGTGCCATCACCTCCTCCAGTGCCCAGTTGGCCCATACTGCAGTTAGCAGCTCTGCCCCAGTATGCCGGGGATGCCAAGAAATTTTGGTGATTATCAGTGCCATATGCCATATGCACTTTCAGTTGCAGGCCCAACAACCAAACCAAAACCACTTACATTTTCTCACTGTTAGAGGGGGCAGTGCGAGCCTGGGCCTCCCCCCTCTGGAGAGAGGGGATCCTATTCTACTTGTTCTCCAGTACTTCACAGAGCAATCCCACTCCACTTTTGATGAACCAGGTTGGGCAACTTCAATGACCTCGTACCTACTTGAACTATGCCAGGAGTCCCGCACCTTAGCTGAGTATGCTATAGAATTTAGGACCTTGGTCTCCAAGCTTAATTGGCAGGGTTACAGCTTGTTTGACATCTTTTTGGAAGGCCTCTCACTTAAAATAAAGGATGAGCTCGCTCCCGGGAGCTCTCCACTTCATTAGAAGTGTTAATTGACCTCACAGAGAAAATAGACTGGTGCCTACAGGAGACAACCCAAGAGAGCTGCTCAGCATGTAGAAATGTTACATGGGCACCATCTTTCCAACCTACACATTTGCCGCTACCACCATGCCAGAGACCTTGCCATCACTAGAAGAACCTATGCAATTAGGCCGCTGCCACTTGGCTCCAAATAGAAGATCAGACGCAGGCAACTAGGCCTCTGTTTGTATTGTGCTGCCTGAGGCCATGTCTTGGCTCAATGCCCTGAGAGAATGGGACTCTTACCACACCCAGAGTTGGTTGGGCGCATGACCCTAGGCCTAACTGCCTCAAATTCCCCAGCTTCTCTTATAGGTCATATTGGAATTTCTCCTCATATGTTTCTCCACCCAGGCTTTGGTGGACTCCAGCTCCAGGGGAAACTTCATACAATTTCAGATATCCACTGTTCCAATAACTCCATCCCTGGTACTCTCCTCCATCAACAGAGAGTCTCTTCTGGGACAGGTGACCCGGTCCACAGTGCCCCTCACCTTACGCATTGGCCACACACACACACACATGGAAGTTATTAGTTTCCACATCCTCTCTAGAGCCATGAATCTGATTATATTAGGCCTGCCATGGTTCTGGCAACATCAGCCACAGTTTGACTAGTCCACGTTGGAACTTTCCCAGTGGGGACCTGGATGTACCAGATCCTGTATGGAACCCAAAAGATCGTGTAACTCAGTGGTTATGATTTCTACCCTTCCATGATCACCTCCCTGTACAGAACTCAGGAACGTTCAGCCCATTCTGCAGTGCCTCTAGGAAAATACCCTTAAAATAATGTGTAAGCAATTACAAAAACAGCTGGAACAAGAAAGATCCAAACAAAAGAAGCCAAGAGAAACCTTGAGTCACTTATCAACGGCAAAGATGAAGAGATACGAATCCTGCATATCCAACTTCAAGAAGAAAGTAAAAGGAAAACAAAGACTGAAAGGAACCCTACAATCCCATCTAGTTCTACCAGTCCAGAGTCTGAAAAGGAGGTAGAGGTGTCTACCCTCATGTTAGGTGCTGTCCTCCACCCACAAAGTCCAAAAGAAATCATCCCTTCGCTTGCAGCTCAGCTTTCATCCCAGGAATTGCATGAACTATGGGAAAAAAACAATTGTTTGGTTGAGGAAGCTACCACTCTGTTATGTTTTGTTGGGTTTGGGTGGACCCTTGGACACTGTGGCAGCTGACCACACCCACAGGGGGAAGTCCCATGAGGGGGCCACAGGTCAGGCTCAGCTCCGGACACACAAACACAGATTATATCTTTTATTAGACAGTTTATGAAGCCACCAGAGGTGGCGGTAGTGAGTAGAAGATGGAGCCCGGCTGGGCTAGTATTCCTCAGGGCGCTGGAATAGCGGCTTCACCGGTAGCAGTGCTGTAGGAAGAAGAACTGAGAAAATGAATACACTGAGATATTCACAGAGTCCCCAGTATGGAGAAGCCCCGAGATAGGGAGAGCTGGCCCTCAAGGAGCGAGTACCAGATCCCTGGGAGCAGAAACTCGTTGGCAAGTACTCACGCAGCAGTTCCACGCAGGAGATGGCACTGGCGCTGGAACGGAGACAGGCCGTCGAGGAGCGAGTACCTGGTTCCAGGGAAACAGCTCTGAGGAGTAGATGGTAGTAGTACTCACATATTTTGTCTGTAGCGAATTCTTCCAAGTAGAAGAGGAGATGGACACAGGCAGGAGTCAGGGAACATAGGCCCCCGAGGAATGAGTACCAGTTCCTGATAGCGACCTGAAAGAAGCAGAGAGGCCCCCGAGGAGCGGGTACCCTGTTAGCAGAAAAGAGTCCAAATAGAAGTTGGAGGCAGAGTAGCTGGGTACGGAGAGTGAATCCCATCCGTAGGAAACCCCTTTCTATCTCAAAGACTAGCAATAAACAACAGGCTTAAATATCCGGGCAGCATGACATCATCACAGGGGGACGCCACTGAGGTTTGCGCTATAGAGGAAATAAGAATGAGGGCGCGCGGCGTGCACCCCCTAAGGTACCTGAGGAGCATGGCGGGAGGCAGCACCCAAACCGGTCCGGGGACGCCGGAGAGGACGGCGGGCAGACGCCGCGGCAGCCAGACATCCACAGGGAGCAGGAGTAGTCGCAGAAAAAGAAAGGTAGGCGGAGTGAAGCCGTCGGGCCGCGACAGTTGCAACACACTCGAGCCAAGAAAACCACAGATAACCAAAGAAGGTCAAACCCCACTGCAAGATAAGCAAAAAAGACTTTCATCACCAGTGCCCTGTCATACCCAAGGCCTCAGGAAGGGAGCTTAAGGGGGGTACTGTTATGCTCAGAAGTCTGTGGGCTACCTCCATTGACCGACACTTATACCTCTTGCTTTGGGCCTGCTGCACCATGTGCCAGCATGGGGAAACTCCTCCTGCACACCGTGTCACCTCCCAGCGCAGAGACCGCCGCTAGCAACACATGCGGCAGGGTGTTGCCAACCTCTGCGCACCTCTCCTTTGCCTAGGTGCACACGTGTCTCCCCAGTATTGAAAGGGACAGCAGCAGGAAATCCCCCAGTGGCCCCTATTGATGATGTCAGCTTAAGGCCCCTATAAAAGGGCAATGCTCCAGTCTTAGCTTGCCTCAACAATAGGTCCAGTTACTTGATGTAGTGCATCATGTCTTCAGTCCCAGTGTCTTGTCTTCAGTTCCAATGTCTTGTCTTCAGTCCCAGCCTTGTCCTCAGTCCCAGCCTTGTCTTCGGTTCTCCTTGCCTACCTGTACTTCTCCTTGCTTGACCTACCCTGACTATCTGTCCCTTCTTTCCTTTTGGATAGATACTCAGTTTGACCTCTGCCTGCCACCAGATATGTTTGACCACTGCCTGCCACTGGATATACCTGAACACTGCCTGCCCCTGACCATCGCCCTGACCTTGGATTCATCTGACCTCCATCTGCTCCGACCCAGCTACCCTTCTCTGTGTCAGGAGAAGACAAAAGGACAAGGCGTGCATGCATGTACAGTGAAGAGTGCAAAACACATAGTGTGAGGGAGAGAAAGTGTACAGCTGACAATAGAAAAAAACAACAAGAGAACTGGTGTGCAAAGAGGAAGCAGGCAGAAAAGAAAGTAAAGATTCAAAGCAATATGTGGGAAAAGCATGAAAGTGGAGAGACAGATGTTACATAACCTGCCAACACGTAGCAAGTTGCTTGTTTTAACAATGAGCAGAATAGTGTGTGGCTCAGTGCTAGAATATGGCTGCAGAATAGATGTGATGCACAGCTCTGTTGCTAGTCCAGATCTGTGTAGATTACTAAGTTTGATAAAGGAAGGAGGTTTATAAACAAAGGGACTATCTGATCATGTTTATTAGGCAAAAACGTTGACCTTTTGTTCCCCAGTTCTTGCCAGTCCATAAAAGACAAGAGCGTACAGTTATGTATCTATGCACATGGAAAATCAATATCATATGTTTACTATACTAGTTGAATACAAATTGGTGATAAAATGGGGTGTAAATATATGCCCAATGGAGATTACATTTAGAGGTCCAATACTGAGAATCAACTCTGAACCCAATGTAAAGCTAGGTCCCCAACCACCCACTTCATATGAGGCATCTAACTGAGCATTTTCAACATCAATAATTTTCATTTTAGGCATGCAGCTGTCATGTGCATGCCTCTGAAAATGTAATCTTGTATACACATGACCTTGACATGCCAAAGTTTGGCAGCTCCATATGATGGATATTTTTAGGGGTGGGAAGAAGGAAATACACTGAACTGAGAAATATTTGGAGAAGCAAATTAAAAAGATGATTATTTTTTGGTAAACAATAGGGATGTGCAGAGGCAACATTTTCATTTCTTTTAGTTCATTTGTTTTGTAGGTCACCTCCATTCATTTCAGAAGTTTCAAATGAAAAAAAAAAGTGTTTATTCATATCATTCTTTTCCCATTAAAGACAACGAGGGAAGCAATGCACCTTATTTGGAGCTTCAAAATCTGGGCTTTCTAATCAAATCTAATGAAACCTGTGGGTAGAAAACATTAAGACTATGGAAAAGACTATGGAAAAGACTATGGAAAAGTGGCACCAAAAGTGGCATGAATAACCCAGGGCACTGTAAAAGGGCAAAAGGGTAGCAGCGGTGGCAGGAGTTCTCCAAGGCACCATCAGAGGAGAGGAGCAAAGCAGCAGCAGGATGTCAAGAACACCCCAAGCTTTCAAATGAGGGCACTGATAACAGTGGCAAGAACCCCTAAAGGCAACATGAAAGAGACAAAGTGACCCCAAGAGCAGCATTAACGTCCTAAGGCACCATGAAGGAGGGGGACAATGCAAGAAAGGTGCAGAAAATTACCCCAGGCACTAACAGAGGGACAAAGCAATACAAAAAGAGTGGCACGAAGACCCCAAAGCATCATGAGAGGTGCAAAGCAGCCACCCACAGTGACAAGAACACCCCAAAGAGTAGTGTCTGGGGTTTGGCAGCAAGGCAGAGTGGTAGAAAGACCCCCAAGGTGTAAAGTTTGTGCTACGGCAGCAAGGTTGAGTGTCAGAAAGATCCCCAAGGTGAGGCATAAATTGTATAGTAGCAAGGCAGAGTGGTAGCAAGACCCCAGAGGTATCGAGTCTGGGGAATGGCAGCCAGGCAGAGTGTCAGAAAGACTCTGAAGGTGTACTATAAGAGGGATAGCAGCAAAGCAGAATGGCTGCAAGACCCCTAAGGCATAGCATAAGAATATAGCAGCAAGGTGGAGTAACAGCAATACCCAGAGGTGTAGAGTCTGAGGTATGGCAGCAGGCCCAAGTGACAGAAAGAACCCCAAAGTGTAGCATAAGGGATATAGCAGCAAGGCAGAGTGTCAGTAAGACCCTCAAGTGTAGCATCAGGGGCATGGCAACTAGGCAGACTGGCAGCAAGACCACCATGTGTAGAATATGGGCTATAGCAGCAAGATAGCGTGGCATCAAGACCCCTAATATGTAGAGTCGGAGGTACAGCAGCAAGTCTAAATGGAGCAAGATTCCCAAGGTGTATCATCAGGAGCAGGGCAGCTACTTGCACTCTTCTCCCACCTTGGCTTTCTCCTGGCTATTACCTCACTCAGGAATTTCTTGCTTTCTATACTTACCAGTCTCACTGCAACACTTTTCAATGGGCCATAGACTTGAGTGGGAAGCATAAAAAATGAAACTAAAATTTGTATTTAAATCATGGGCACCTTCCATTCATTTTGGGAGTCCACAAATGAAACAAAAATTGTCTCATTTGTTGCATTTTACCTATTCGTTTCAAACAAATGCAAATCCCTAGTGATCTTCTTCCTACAGAGGGAGAGGTGGTTTCTTTGCATGCAATGGTCTTTTGCAATAAATATTTTTCTGCACTGCAAGTAAAGATATATCATATAGGATATTTTCCTTAGCTAAATCTGATGATTGCTACATTGTCTTCTTTTGTGTGCAAGAAAGTGATGAGAGCTCTTTTTCTGTCATTGTGTGGTGTGATGTGTGTGTGTGTGTGTGTGTTCGTGTGTTTGTGTGTCACTTGGGGAGAGAATGCAGCTGGGAAGAATACGTTTTTTGTTTCTCACCCATACTTGGTCACACACATCCTTTCATAAACACAGGCCCTTTCCCCCAGAACAACATCCATCCTCGGGCAATCCTGCCAAACACACGTTTTCAGATATCCAACACATTACCATCCATGGACACATATAAGGACACTCTTTTGGCAGACACAAACTCATCGGTAGGCCCCCTTCTATAGATGCTCATCCATCTCGGGCACTTAGCTCATGATACTTGCTCATGCCCTCAATGATGCACTCAGCCACCCAGACTTCCTTTTATCCTCTACACCCAAACTCAAACCATTCCAGGTGGCAATTTCTACATTTGTCAGGAAATCATTTTACCATGTTGGAAAAGTAATCCATTAAATTTTAAAGACTTGCTCACTTATGGTTGGTGTAAATTACCTGTTTTGCATTTTGCTGGAACAACTTAACAGCATTAATTTATTGGGCTCTGTCTTTAACAAACACCATTATCATATTGCCAGCCAGGATTATGCAAATCGAAAAGGACAGGGAATATTTCTGCATGCCAAAGTCACCTTGATTTATAATTTATTTATTTTTTTTAGTCTGAAATGAAATAAAACACAAGTCGTTTTTACTGAAACTCTGAAAACACTAGCGCTGAGGAAAAAAAAAAAAGGACATCCGCGGATGGGGGATGCTCTGCAAAGGGTCCCCCGGTGGGGGCTTCCTCCTCACGGCTGATGCTGAGCCTTGCCTTTGGGCAGCGAGACCCAAGCCCTGCCAGCGAGCTCCTCGGAAATGATGAATCGCTGCCTGAAGAGAACAAGGAGATCTCTGGAGTGACTGCGAGGTGGGGGACGCCGCCGCTCACTTCGCCGCAGAGAACATGGCGTTTCGCACGCTCGGCCGCTTCGCAAGGAGGAGGGGGGGGGGGGGGAGGGGGGCATCCCGGCTGCAGCCGAGGACAGATACTGTGACGTCACTCATGCATGGCACGACGTCACTGGCGGAAAGGATCCAGCCCGGGTGCTGCTGCTGCACGCCGCTTTGACTTTGCAGTGACTGTGGTGGGTATTAAAAAAAAAAAAAAAAAAAAAGCCTTTTAGGCAACGCAGTGAGTAATTATAGGCGGGACGTCACCTAGCAACACTTCAAAGGTGACTGGAAGGTCTCGGTTTTACACGTGGCTCATCCCAGAAAGGGGACTCTTAGGGCCAGTCAGGACCGCTTTTGTAAGCCACCACCGTGCTTTCTATAGACTTTGTTTTCCATCACCTTCACTAATAACAGGAATTAGTCTCTTCCAACTGTAAAATATTATTTAATTGCCTAAAGTACAAACCAGGAAATCTCTCTCATTAGTAAACCAGCATGCTGGAAGGAGGGGCCCTGTTTAGTATGTAGGAAAATTAAGGATGTGACTGGAATGAGAACCTCGGTTGGACACCAGGGGGAAAAAGCCAAGAAATCACCAACTCTCAAGAGTAGGACTTCCGGAAGGAAACGCTGCCTGGGTCATCCTGAGAGAGGTGGTAAGTTAAGTTGCATGGAGTGAAGGAAGTGTTTTCCAAGTTCCTTCAAGTCAGACCAGCAGTTGAGAAGAGGCCGAGCAACAGCTGGAATAAGGGTTATTGTATAGATATAGATATATGATTCGCGACCTCCCCCCGCCATTGGATTTAATTAATAAAACCTGATGAATTGTGCATTTATGGGGATGATTGCATGTCGCTGGTAGACTGTCTTCAACCACCCAAGAAGCACACAAGTCTGCATAAATATGTGCAACACTGTCTTATTGATTTTATGAAATTGCTCTTATTTTAAAGAGAGACAGAAATAGAGTTCTTAAGCTCTACCACGGTTTTTGCATTTTTGCACAGTATCCCCATAGCCCTTGGAGTTATATAGTATTCCCTCACAGCCTCTGGAAGTACACGGAAGCCAAAGCAGTACAGAATATCCTCACTGCCCATGGAGAAATACACTGATTTCATCATCAAAGATGGGACATGGTATCCTCATAGCCCATGGAGGTACACGATGTAATTAATCTCAGCCCATAGAATCCTCAAAGCCCAAAGAGCATCCTGGTATTCTCCCAGCCCATGGAGGTACACGTTGTCCTCATACCACTCAAGATACAGCGTTATGTTCGCAGCTCATATTTTCTTGTATCTTCATAGTAGACAGAGAAAACCCTGCTCATTGGCTGTATCGGGTATTACACAGCAACACAGTAGGTGTCAGAAGATAAAATACATTTGGCTCACTCCATCTGTCCAGTTGGTCATTGATCTGATTTAACTATACAGTTCTCTGTTTTTGTTTTTCTCCCACAGTACAAACACATGGTTCTCATGCCCTCATGGCATATGAAGGGTGGTTTGCAGTTACATTGAACGCTGAGGTGTGGGAGTACCGTAGCCTCACACCCCACAGAGTATCCACCTGTTGCAACTCCTGCATGTTTATGTATCAAATCACAGCACTACGAGCTGTGAGTAGGGGGGGGGGGGGGGTGGCAATAATTACAACATTAGTTTAAACACTGGGGGGTAGAGAAAAACATCTTCCCTAACTCCCACAGCTGCTGTTACATTGAAGTTGCCCGGGTTGGAGAATATGGTCCGGCATTCTGCCAGCCTCACTGGGACATTCTAACTGAATCCCAGCAATGAGTTACATTCTAAGCCTGCATTAAAAAAAAAAAACATGCAAAAAGCCATCCAGTGCTTCCTCTCTACAAAGGCTAATCGAACCGAAGACTCCTTTCTTGAAATCATTTTCTTGCTACAATTGCCTCTGCACTCGATCCCATTTGCAACTATTTAACTTACAATGGACCAAATCCTGAAAACCCTAAAAAGACATGTAAAGTGGAAAATACAGTACAGGAAATTCTGTGATTTAGTTTTTTCTTCCCTGACTCTTGCTTCAATTTTTTTTTCCAATTGCCTTTTTTTTTCCTTTATAAAAGGTTCTGCAGAGAACCGTCTCCTTAAAGGGAATCCTGCCAAGTGTCATTTTAGTAAAAATAAAAATACATGTGAAAAACGAGATTATTTTGTGCAGCAAATTAAAAAGTTAGGGCCCTGTCAGATTAATCTTCACAAAATCAGTATTTCGGCAAGTTTAGGACTCAATTTCAACATGTGCCGGCTGGCTGCATCTCATTCCAGCCAAACCTGTTTGGGTGTCACTTCTAAACAGATGCCTAATTCATCCTCTCTCATTTGCTGTTTGCTGCATTTGAGGTAACCAAGGAAAAATGCAGTGAACTGAAATCATAGAACCTCAAGGCTGGCAGGCATTAGATTCTTACTGAACTGTTGGAGAAGACCCTTCTCCATACTCCTGTCCATGACGAGGTCCAACTCTCAGGCTGATGCAATAAAGTGCGTTCAGCCTACGGCACAGGTTTTTTGCAAGGTTGGATGCACTAGACCAGCACCCGATGCAATAAGGAGATTAGCACATGCCAAAAATGCACCCAAATAAACGCATACGACCGGATTTTTATTCCCCTGTGCGCGTAAAAAAAAAGGGGTTTACGCGTGTGGCCGGGCTTTGCGCGCCGCACGCATCTTCAAAGGGGCCCAGCCACGTGCGTAACCCCTGTTACGCGCCAAAGTGCTGGGCCCAGATAACTTGTAAAATTAAAACAAACAAACAGGTAAGGTAGGTTAGGTTTAGGACTGTGGGGAGGAGAGGGGAAGGGGAGGGGAAGGGGAGGGAAGGTTAGATAGGGGGGTAGGGAATTTCCCTCCCAGTCCGTTCCTTAATTGGAACAGACTGGGAGGGAACTGGGGAAGGCTGGGATGCATCGTTGCGTGGGAATTGACTAAATCTTCCACCCCTTGCGTGCGCCCACGGATTACAAAATCCGGCGCGCGTGTGCGAGCGGCCCAATGATTTTATAACATGCGCACTAGCGCGTGCATGTTATAAAATCAGCATGTCCATGTGTGTGCACCAGGAAGGCGCGTACACCTTAGAAAATCTACCCCATAGGCAATAGCACTCATCACATGTAAATTCCAAGTAGATGAGCCTATTAGCTATTACTCCACCACTACCACGATGCAAGAACTCGCTGGGTGCACAACATGCACTTTTTAACATGGCAAATTTATCTCCGACCCTGGAGCTGGCATTAAATCAATTTGTGAGTCAAGGGCTCAGGAGAAATTTAAAGAATAGTGACCCGTGTGATTCCTACGTTTATTCTTAAATACCTACTGCTTGCAGTATTTAAGCACAAAGGTATAATGTAACGGCTTGATGAAAAAAAAAAAACTCCGGACACTTAATATACACGCACAATAGACACACTCAAGGCCAATTTTTCCCCTTGCTATTGTGCGTGTATATTGGGTGTCCAGAAATCGACCTGAAACGGGATAAAATGGACACTCGTATTGAGCGCCAGTTGCAATTGTGGGCACACAGTCATGTCTCCTAGGCCCACAATGCATTTGAGCACTAGGGACACACAAAAAGAATGCGCTAAGGAAGAATTAACGCAACAGCTCATTAAAATATGGCATTGGGTGCGTTAGGGAAACAGGCACTCAATTCCAGCGCCTGCTTTAATGCGCGTCTTACTGCATCGGCCCCTTGGTGAGGGAGACCTCGGATGAGAGCAAGGGAAGTCCAGCGTGCCGGTCTACGGATCCACAGTCCTCCCTTTCATAGGGGCCCCCGCAGTATCAAGCCAACTCCTTCACTGTGTCCAGGAAAGAGTCCTTTGTGTTGACTTTAGCATTCCCTAATTGTTTTGAGATGTTGGCTCCTGTGCTCCCTTTCACTGCAACCCCCAGCTCGACCTGATGAGAAGATTCCCCTCCTCTGAATAAAGAGGCACGTCCTTCATTTCATTTATTTGAAACACACTAAGCAAAACAAAAGTATTAATTAATTAATTTATTTATTTAAAGAGTCTTTTATACCGATATTCATAGAGACATCATATCGGTTTACAGCGAAACTGTAGAATGGAAATTACAAAAAACAGGTAGTGGGGAGGGGATACATTAAACCAAAGAAAAGCAAAGAAAGGGGCAAAATCGCAACGGGCAAAGCACGTGCAAGTGCAGTGCTAACATAACTAACATAGCTATGTACAGTGCTAGCAAACTTGTGTACAGGATAGGGGAATTACTGGGTGGTGATTAGGCAGGGACTGCTAAGGGTTTTGGGGGAAGGCTTGTTTGAACAGCCACATCTTTAATAGGGATCTGAATTTAGCAGTGCAGGACTCCAGCCTGAGGTTGGTCGGTAAAGAGTTCCAATGCGTAGGACCAGCAATGGAGAGGGCCTGCTCTCTCGTGAAAGTGAGCTGTGCCTTTTTTAGTGAGGGAACATGGAGGGTCGCTTTGTTGGAGGTTCTGTTGGGCCGATTAGGGCATGTAAGGCGGAAGGGGTCATCAAGCCAATTAGAATTGTGTGTGTGTATATGGCTTTGTGGATAATGGTGAGGGTTTTGTAGAGAATACGGGATGGGACAGGGAGCCAATGGAAGTCTTTCAAGATGGGGGTGATGTGGTCGTATTTACGTGCATTGGAGATAGTTCTGGCTACTGCATTCTGCAGCATTTGGAGGGGTTTTATGGAGAAGTGAGATAAGCCAAGAAAGAGGGAGTTACAATAATCCATGTTGGATGAGAGTGTGGTCTGAATGACTGTACGGAAGTCACTGGCATGAAATAGAGGCTTCAGTTTTTTCATAACATTGAGTTTGAAGAAACCCTCCTTGAGAATTGAGTTGATGTGTTTCTTTAGGTTCAATTGCTGGTCAATCTGAACCCCAAGGTTTCTGGCGCAGTGCTGTGAGTGGAGTGTTTTGTAGGCAGGATCATTAGCAAGAGAGGGTTTAATAGGGAGATGTTGAGAGATAAGGAGCAGTTCAGTTTTGGATGTGTTTAGAGCCAGATGAAGGTTCGTGAGTAGGGTGTGGATGGCTGCAAGGCAGTATCCCCAGAATTCAAGGGCATTAGATAGTGAGCCTTGAACGGGTATGACGAGTTGCACGTCATCAGCATCAACAAAACAGAAGAGGAAATGGCCAGGGCGGGGCTGCCCTCCCCCTGCTAAGAGAAATCCAGGGCCTGCACCACCTTAAGCTTTGAAAATCCCCTTGGCCTTCCCTTATCTCACCCCCAGGGCCAATGCTTCCATTAGGCAAACTAGGCGGTCACCTAATGCCCCAAACTTTGTGGGGTGGAGGCAGCAAAATCCCGCCAGCGCAGGCCCAGAGCGACGAGAGCCAATGTTGCTAAAGAAGGGGGAGGTGTGCGGGAGCTGCCACCAGGAGGTGGGTTGGGGTTGGGAGGTGCTTGACCACAGGTTCGCCTAGGGCACTAAACAATCTTGCCCCGGCTCTGCCCACCTCCCCCCCCCCAGATCCCTTTTATCCCTTTAGTGGCTCTTAGCTGTCCAAATGGGACAGGAGCCATCCCCAGGCCCTCTTGCCCTGCCCTCTCGGCATTTCAAAATGGCTCTGGCAGGGCAGGAAGGTCTGGGGATGGTTCCTGCCCTATTTAGGTAGCTAAGATCCACATGAGCATGAGGCGAATAGGAGAACGGCCCAGGGGACCTTCAGTTGTTTAATTTTGGCAGTGCGGGCACTGGAATTTTTTTTTTGGGTGGGCAGGATGGCGAAAGTTGGTAGCTGGTGCCTGAAGGCTGCATTTTGAGAATTTCTCTTTTGTTTTCGAAATGAAATGAGGAATAATTATTATTTTTTTGATTTGCTGTTTGCTTCAAACAAAAGCACGCTCCCTCCTACTGACAGTCCCTAGTGAGGGGCTGTGAAGGGAAGGCTGCTTGAGTGCATCCCTTGCCCCTGCCTGTCCAGGAATCTTCCACCACAGCACTGCTACCCAGTAAGGCTGGACATTCATTCGGTTTCATTTCTTTTCTTTCTGTCCATCCTTTTTTTTTTTTTTTTTTTATGTGATACCAAATCATATTTGCATCCAAAGGAGAAAACAAAACAAAACCATACCCATTATTCCTGTGCACACCCCCTACCCCTTAGGGCTAGCCTCATGAAACTGCTGGGAGAGGAAAACTCCACACAAAATCCAAAGCAGTTGGGAAAACCCACTTTGACTTTTTCTTCTTTTCTTTTTAAACAAACATTGAAACAAAAGAAAAAAATCCAAAGCAAAGTCACTTTTGGGTTTTTCCGATTTCCATCAAATTTCACCCAGAGAAGGGAGAAAGGGAAAGAGTGCAGAATTTGACAGCACTCCCCAGCGGAACTGGATGATACCCAAAGTTTCTGCAAAACTGAAATTGGGACGAAAGCTTGGCTTGTAAATTGTTGGCAGGTCTCTGCCAACAATCAGAGGAAATAATAGAATGTGGTGTAGCGAGAGAGGTGCCATGGGTAAGCTACACTGAGACCCAATGAATGCAAATAGATCTCATGCATATTCATTCCAGTAGATAGCTTGAAAACCAGGCTGGCTAGGAATTTTCCGAGAACTGGGCTGAAGGTATCCTGGTACTTCCGAGGTTCTGTCTGCACATTTTTATTGCTACACAACTAAAAAAGTACCGTATCATATTTCCACTGTGCAGAACTTCGTTAGTCTTTATTTTAGAGCACTGATGGCGACCTCCAGTCTTCAAGTGCCATAAACAGGCCAGGTTTTCAAGTTATCCACAATGAATATGCACGAGAGAGATTTCAATGATCTGCCTCCATTGTATGCAAATCTATCTCGTGCATATTCATTGTGGATATCCTGAAAACCTGTCCTGATTGTGGCACTTGCGGACTGAAGTTCACCATCACTGTTTCAGAGGCTGTTGAGATAGATGTTGATCACATATCCTGAACTTGCAGTTCTGGGTATGGTCCTGTTTAAGAGATGTATAGCTTGAGGGATTTCTAGAAGGAATACTTCAGAGTAGTTAAATCACAAGCGGATTGTGATACATAACAGGAGGACCTTGCAAGACTGGAAGATTGGGCATCCAAATGGCAGATGAAATTTAATGTGGACAAGTGCAAGGTGTTGCATATAGGAAAAATAACCCTTGCTGTAGTTACACGATGTTAGGTTCCATATTAGGAGCTACCACCCAGGAAAAAGATCTAGGCATTATAGTGGATAATACTTTAAAATCGTCAGCTCAGTGTGCTGCAGCAGTCAAAAAAGCAAATAGAATGTTAGGAATTAATAGGAAGGGAATGGTTAATAAAACGGAAAATGTCATAATGTCTCTGTATCGCTCCATGGTGTGACCACACCTTGAATACTATGTACAATTCTGGTCACCGCATTTCAAAAAAGATATAGTTGCGATGGAGAAGGTACAGAGAAGGGCAACCAAAATGATAAAGGGGATGGAACAGCTCCCCTATGAGGAAAGGCTGAAGAGGTTAGGGCTGTTCAGCTTGGAGAGGAGACGGCTGAGGGGGGATATGATAGAGGTCTTTAAGATCATGAGAGGTCTTGAACGAGTAGATGTGACTCGGTTGTTTACACTTTCGAATAATAGAAGGACTAGGGGGCATTCCATGAAGTTAGCAAGTAGCACATTTAAGACTAATCGGAGAAAATTCTTTTTCACTCAACACACAATAAAGCTCTGGAATTTGTTGCCAGAGGATGTGGTTAGTGCAGTTAGTGTAACTGGGTTCAAAAAAGGTTTGGATAAGTTCCTGGAGGAGAAGTCCATTAATGGCTATTAATCAAGTTTACTTAGGGAATAGCCACTGCTATTACTAGCAACAGTAACATGGAACAGACTTAGTTTTTGGGTACTTGCCAGGTTCTTATGGCCTGGATTGGCCACTGTTAGAAACAGGATGCTGGGCTTGATAGACCCTTGGTCTGACCCAGCATGGCAATTTCTTATGTTCATATTCAGTCACACTACGAATAGCAAACGTAGCCGGATCAACTTATCTGGCTAACTTTGGAGGTCTATTCAATAGTGCTGCTGCACTGCTGAATATAGCTGACTATCTTAAAAGTAGCCAGCTAACTATTAGGGATGTGAATCAGTACTGGACTCATTTCCGGTACCAATTTCGGGTAAAAACCGCGGGAAATCTTCGTTCCCGCGATTCTTACCGTTTTAATCGGCTGTGTCGTGCCGAAAAAAACAAAACACTCGACCCTTTAAATTTAATCCTTTCGCATCCCCCACCCTCCCAACCCCCAAACCTTTTAAAGTACCTGGTGGTCCAGCGGGGTCCCGGGAGCGATCTCCCACGCTCAGGTCATCGGCTGCCACTAATCAAAATGGCGCCAATCGCCCTTTGCCCTTAGCCTGTGACAGGATATCCGTGCTATTGGCCGGCCCCTGTCACATGGTAGGAGCACTGGATGGGTTTGGGGTTTATTTTTAAATGCCCTTTCTTCCTGTCCCCCCAAACGATAAGAGAACCCCACGAAAAAGTTTGTGGGGTTTTCCTATCAGGTTCGGGGGCCCCCGAATTCTGACGACTTTGAAAATATCTTTTGATATTTTCAATCATCAGAAAAATGATTCACATCCCTACTAACTATCCAGCTATTTTTAGGGCAGCTCTTTGGCTCAACCAGACAGCCGGCTGAGTCATCATGCTAACTCTGACTTTCTGAATATAACTGGCTAAGTGCCCAAATATTCACTTAGCTGGATCAACTCTGAGTTATCTGTCTAAATGCTTCTGAATATGGACCTCCCAGTGCCTGTGTTTTGAGGATTAAACAGCACTTTTAGGGTCCTTGGGTGATTTTGAAGTCAGCAAGGATTTTCTGGATTCCCAAATTATAAACAAATACAGCAAAGGACTACATTTTTATGGGACAGAGGCAAATATCTCCTTAGCCTTTCTTGATGCATGGGGGGAAAAAAAAGACACAGGCTGAACAGCCTCAGTGTGAAACCATTTAGGAAGCTCTGGAAGCTTTCAGACCAGAAGCCTACAGGATTTGAACGTTGTCCATTTTCTAGGGTTCTAGACCACAGGCTCCCAAACTTAGTCTTTGAAACCCCCAAACCAAGTTTGATTTTCAGAGGGGTCAACATATACTAATTAAGGGTCACAGACCAAACCCATGCAAAAATATATTTCATGAATATTCACTGTGGATACTTTGAAAGCCAGACCTGGATGAGTACCTCGGGGACCCAGTTTAAGAGCCAGGATGTCAGACCATCTCACTCTTAGCATAGTTGCAAGCCAGTGACTGGTATTTCACTACAGGCTGTTTTGTCTTTTCCATTGGGTTGATTCTCTAACTGGGTGGTAAACATGTTAAGTGATTTAGAAAAAGTATATTTCTAATCGGTTGCAGGCACCTAATTATCTGCTCAGTCTTGTCTCACTTCATCAACAGAGATGGTTTTCATTTGCTATTCCTTGTGTGCAATCTCTAAAAAGCTAAAAGGCACCTGGACTCTCTCATTTCTTTCTGGGTTGCCCTATCAGTGATTCCCTCGCTTGCTGCCATGTTTCATTAGGAGGTTTCTGCTCTGGATTAGGACTCTTTCACTAAGTCTAAATCTATTACAAAGTTAATAATCCTTATAAAGCAATGTCTCCCCTAGCCTAGGCGAGCCCAACATTGTTAGGCTTTGGAAGTTGAGTAAGGTCAAGCCTGGTTAGTACCTGCCTGGGGAAAGATCAGACAGCACCCTGCCAAGAAAAGCTCACAGGCAGCGTGCGAGGTGCGGCGGGAGTCTCTTACTGCCTGGCCCTCAACGCCAACAATGAGTTGAACGAGAGGACAGGAAAAACAAAACATAGAGAGGCTTCCACCCACTCTCCTGTACCTCGGGTCCATAATGCCTCATACAGAGAATGGGAAAAAAAGACAAAGAAGAACCAAGGTTGAGAAAAAAAAAAAATAGAGCACATACCACAATGAAGAGACCTTCATAATAAAAGAACAATAAAATGTTCACCACCCAGCTGTTTTGTACACGGTGAAACCCACACCGACATGAAGGCGTGCAGCCCTCTCTGTGTTCAGTTTCTCACGGACATCTCTTCTAAATAGGAAGGTCTAAATATACCAGTGAAGGCCCGATGCCTCTGAGGACAATTTGAAATGCACGGCATGTCAGGCTGGCAGTGGGGCTTGCTTCTGAAGCACACGACAGCGTTTTGTCGGCATTAACTTGAACATTTTTCACGTTATTAAGATAAGTGGATATTTTCCAATATTATCTCGCATCTGTTTGCCTCCCAAGGACATGTTTTAGGCTTATTAAGAAAACTGCAAAAACGAAAAAGAAAGAAATTCTGTGCACCAGAGACCTTTGATGCTAAAGAGGTGAGCACAGTTTACGCTAAGCGCTCCTGTCATCATGGACGGCACAGCTCTGTAGCAATCGTTTCATCGCTCCTTTATAACACAGGTCTCTTAGGTGTGCTATATGCTCCATTTTTTGTTCTACCTTGGTTCTTCTTCTTGGGGGTATTTTTTCACCGAGGTATTTTCACTTTTCAGCAGGTGATTCAGACAGAGAATGTGCATGAAGTCCCTGACCCTTCAGTACACATCCCAGCAGGTTCTACCTCCGTTGAAGATTAAGCCTAGCAGGCAGGGGGGGGGGGTGATTTTCACTATGCCATTGATTTGGGGGGGGGGGGTCCAGCCTTTATGTGATGGGTATGACAAGGTGCAGCTCGAGTCCTTCCTCGTCCATGGCTGAACGTCAGTGAAATGCAGGTAGATGTTCTGATTACATTTACTGCCTTGTTGTCTTTTGCATTTCTGTTATTTTATGCTGTGCCATGCCTTGGGTCCTCAGGTAGGAAGGTGCGATGGAAATAAAGATTGACTGATTGATTGACAGAGCTGTGCCGGGTGGTGACCACCTCTCTTTCATCCTTCTCCTTTTCTTCCTGGGAACTCGGGTAGTAAATTGAATCTCCCCCTCATCCCCTCCCTCAATATACAGAAATGGAGAAAGGCTTCAGATTACAATAGCTGCTGCTGCTGAAAATGCTTTTCTCATTCCGCCTCAGATGCAGGCAGACAGGACATGAGGCTACATGCTTCTAACTTTATCTGCTGTGCACTGTTTCTCCCTCTCCCCCAACAAAAAAAAAATATATATTTGATGACAAGGTTGTTGTAAAAGTGCAATACCCCATTCTTCTCTTCTCTGCAAGCTTCTCCCTCCTCTCACACAGTTCCTGGTGGAGCCACTAATCTCCCATCCTCCATTCTTCCTTACGCCTGTACCGGAACTGATAAAGCTAAGACAGTGACATCATGTAAACTAATAATTAACAGTGCCTTCTGGTTATGTTAAATTGTAGTCTATACCATGTCAATTCCAGGAAACATCATGACAGTCTTGCTGTTAAGCAGTGATTTGAGTCTGTTCTGAAGGAGAGGAACAACCTGGATACAGCCAAACCACCACACTGCAAAATCATGCATTAAAGTTTTAAGGCATTCAATAAATAAGCATACATATTAAAATAATCATCCCGTGCCGCTCTTCTTTTTATCTCTTTCCTTGCAATTCGCTCTGTATGCACATATTCAGAAGAAGCAATGAGCGACTCAACCAAAGAGGAGAGATAAAAATTTGAAATTAGGAAGAGACTGCATGGAAATCAATTTCACATGTTCTTGCTGGTTGATCAACCACGGGGGTTAATGAACTGCTCTTAAACCTGGGTTCAAATCCTGGCAGAGAGAGCAGGAAAAATGAATTGAGTGCATGGATGGGAGAACTTTGTTTTCTAGTGCGCGACATTAGTGGATTTTACCTGCACCGGGGGTTGCGGGATCCCCTCTCCGAGCTTTCAGTTGAGCAGATGGGTGGAACTAGACCCTCCTACCCATCCTCAGTGATAATATGGCCTTAGCCCAGCCTGGCATCCCAGCAGTACCGCAGTGTTGGGCCAAGTCTCTGGTCAGGATCTGCTGTGACCAGCTTACAGCTTCTGTGGCCACGCACCATAAGAACATAAGAAATTGCCATGCTGGGTCAGACCAAGGGTCCATCAAGCCCAGCATCCTGTTTCCAACAGTGGCCAATCCAGGCCATAAGAACCTGGCAAGTACCCAAACACTAAGTCTATTCCATGTTACCATTGCTAATGGCAGTGGCTATTTCTAAGTGAACTTAATAGCAGGTAATGGACTTCTCCACCAAGAACTTATCCAATCCTTTTTTAAACACAGCTATACTAACTGCACTAACCACATCCTCTGGCAACAAATTCCAGAGTTTAATTGTGCGTTGAGAAAAAAAGAACTTTCTCCGATTAGTTTTAAATGTGCCCCATGCTAACTTCATGGAGTGCCCCCTAGTCTTTCTATTATCCGAAAGAGTAAATAACCGATTCACATCTACCCGTTCTAGACCTCTCATGATTTAAACACCTCTATCATATCCCTCCTCAACCGTCTCTTCTCCAAGCTGAAAAGTCCTAACCTCTTTAGTCTTTCCTCATAGGGGAGCTGTTCCATTCCCCTTATCATTTTGGTAGCCCTTCTCTGTTCCTTCTCCATCGTTGACTTGGATTCTTTGTCCTTATTTCAGCCCTGGTTTGCCACCATTTCAATCCAGCCCCCCTCCCCCTCACACACTAATTCGTTGGGCGCTGCTCTGAGTGCTCCCCGCCACTTCCTGTGCCTCACTCTGGCCCAGCAGGGTCTATCAGTGGCACCAGGACCCAGTCTTACTTCTGCTGAACTTATTACATGCTGGACATTGGTCTACACCTCAAAGCCACGTGAAAGCCAAGCAGCAGGGGCAAGCATGACCACGAGGGTTTCGAGTTGGGATCTGAGATAGCTGCAACGTGCACATTTGCACAGAGTGGCAACTTCTGGGGAGGCAGAGGCAAAGAGAAGCACAAAAATAAGGGCTAACAGCCACATTTAGCGCATGTGGAATAACATTTATTTCACCTCGCCAGCCATCACAATGCAGGACAATGGGTTTACTTTAGTGGGTTCTTATCTGCGGACAATATCCAAGTTATAGCCTACTTCGACCCAAAATATCAAGTGGAAAATGCAGAAGTTCAATCAATATCTGGCTCACATTACCCAGCAGAAACTGAAGACCAGGTCCAGAAGCCAAAGGCACGCTGGATAAGCAGCCATAATAATCCATCCTTGTGGCTCCATAGGTGGGAGGTGTAGAAATCCTTCTTGAGGAAAAGTGGTCTTAGTCCTTGGAAACAAACTTGATTTCTAGCTTGCTATGTCTCACAAAATTGGTTCAATCATCTTTTACACTCTCCACCATATACGATGTTTTCAGCCATTTGTATATAGCCATTACTTGTGGACAGTGGCTCATGCCTTGCACCTCTTCTCACACTGATTATTTGTAACACCTTATACCAGGGTTGGTCCTTGACTCAAATCGAGCATTTGAAGACACAGACTACAAAATACAGCTGTGAAATTGATCTTTAGCAAGAAAAAAATATGACCCTGCCACTCCTTTATGCAGAATCTACAAATTACCAGTCTGAGGTTTAAATGCTATGCGTAGTTTCGCAAGCTCTTTGCTGATGTCAGCCGATGTACCTCTCTCTAATATGCTGGATCCCTACCATTCCATGAGATCTTTGCATTCTTCACAGCAAGGTCCCTTCTCACCTAGCCTTTGTTTGGAGATTATTATAAATACTTAATTTTATTATCCAGCCCCATTATTATGGAATGATTTATCAATTATCCTCAATAATAGAGTAAAAAATCCGAATAGACCAACCAAGTACCAGTACACAGTTAAAGCATTCAAACTGCAAATAAACATTTCTTATAAGCAGACATCCTAAGCATGCTATAAACAGACCATCATAGCACCTGCAGTGGTGGAGCTGTTTATTTTGTCCTTACACCTATTGTCGGGTCATAGATGATCAATGGTCCACAGTTCGTCTTTAAAGCTTTTTTGGATTTTTATATGCAAATAAAAATGAGCACTTCCCTTAAAGATTTGTTGCGCTCGCTGTTCACGGGTCTCAGCCAACATCGCCGTAGGCGCCGACTCCTCTCTCCGCGGCAGGAGGGCTGCCGCCGAAGTTTCCACCTTCGTGGCCCGATAGCCGCCGTTGCCTCTTCCTCCCCCTCACAGCATGGAGCCACTGCCGAGACTCACCTCTTTGCGGCCATGGTGCCACCGCTGCTGTGCTTCACTACATTCAGGCTCCTCTAGGTACGCGCGTGCACGCACTTCTGCACTTTATTTAAAGGGCCAGCGGCGGCAAAATCCCCATGGCCGCAACTGATGATGTCATTGTCTTGTTGCTCCTCTAGCCCTAAAAAAAGGGCTCTGCTTCCACTCCTCCATGGGGCGCTGTGTAGGGTGCTTTGTGGCACAAGGCCTGTCTTCATAGAAACGATGGCAGAAGAAGACCAAATGGCCCATCCAGTCTGCCCAGCAAGCTTCCACGCTTTTTTTTTTTTTTTGTCTTCATGTCTGCAATGCAAGTCTCCGGAAGGCCCTTGCTTTTAATGCCGAGGTCTCTTCCTGAATCCAAGTTCTGAATCCTGAGTCATGAATCCTCGAATCCTGTTCCTGGACTTCGGAGTTCCTTGTTCCTGCTTCCGTCCATGCCCTAGTCTCAAGCCAGAGCCTGCTCTGCTTCAGCGTGGTCCGCAACCAGCCACGGGCGGCTGTGTAGGACGCACCACGGTGCAGGCCTCTCCTGAATCTTCATCATGTTTCCAGCTTCAAGTCTTCATTGTCTCACCTGGAGTCTGCTTCACTTCTGGCTGGTCACAGACCACAACAGTGGCACGCCAGGAAAGGTGGTCAAGAAGGAAACGTGGAAACAGGATGGAAAGCTGGAGGCTGGAACATCAGGACCCAGACTGGAACATGGAACAAGTGACGAAGGAACTCCGACAATGAACAAGACCAGGAACATCCACAAGAGACCAGGAACATCAAGAACATTCAACGAAGAACCATCTAGACATGAGAAGACCACCGAGGACCCTGACTGGAGGAGAGACCATGGACAACCATGAAGATCTGATGTGAAGTCCCTGAGGTGTGGAAGCAGAGCCCTTTTATAGGGCTATAGGAGTGATGAGATGATGACATCATCAGTTGGGGCCGCAGGACTTTTCCCGCTGCTGGTCCTTTAAATAAAGTGCATAGGCGCGCACGTGCCTAGAGGAGACCGGGAACAGACAGGAACGGAGAAGCAGTGGCAGCAGCGTCCCTGCCGCATGGATGGAGTGAAGTACAGTGGCGGAGGCACCAGGGCCGCGAAGAGGAGCGTCCCGGCAGCAACTTCCGGGCCATGAAAGTGGAAACTTTGGTGGTGGCCCTCCTGCTGCATAGAGAGGAGTCAGGGCCTACAGCAACGTCGGCCACGTGGGAGCGGCAGCAAGCAGCGGCAGTCCAGGGCGGCAGAGGACCGGCATCTTCGGGCCGGATGGTGAGTGAGGCTGCTCGCAGCCAGGACTTGTGTTTCAACATACTCATCTCTATCGACAAAGATATGCCAAATTATCCATCAGCATTGGCTGACATTAAAGGATGAAAGAGGATTCAATAAAAGTTTGATATTGATTAGGGTTATGTAACACCAAAATTTCCAGTTCAGTTCAATTTTTATTTTATTTCATTTTTATGCTGTTCACTTAATTTTTTTCCAGTCCAATTTTTTTGCCAAACTAAAAAAAAAATAATAATAATAATACTGAAACAACCCCCCACCCCAAACTGATTTTAATAAATGGCTTCCAGTAGCCTTGACTGGGCCTTCCCATGGCAAAACACCGCCCAGGGCCTCCAGTTGCTCCTCCCCAGGTGCCGGCATTTGAAAAATGACCCCATCTGCCTGGAGAACTGTACCAAGGTGACAACACCAGTGAAAGTCACCAAAGTAGCATTTAGATACGCAGTCATATATATCTAAGGCAGGTTCTGAATGGATGTCATTTTGGCGCCATCATCCAGGTGGATGGCGTTACTGTTCCAGCGCCAGGACTCAGGCAGGAATAACCAAAGGCCCAGGCGTCAGCTCCAGTCATCAGCCACAGCCGGCAGCTGTTGTGACCGGTGGTCCTCGGGCCCATCCCGCAAACTGCCGCTCTTCCCTCCGGGCCCAAGGCCATACCAATGCTGTCCGATGCCAGAGGAAGGCCCCAAAGGTGGACGTGGCAGACCGCCGTGCCTCTCCTGCACCCCCTCCAGACACCAATGCAGTCCCCCAGAGCCGTAGCCAGGCCCCTTGGCACCTATGGCCAAGTGAAAAAAGTGCACCCTTTACCCTGAACACAACATACACCACCACGAGCTGGGAAACTCTGTTAAATGCAGGCGGCTTTAATTTTTATTTTCACCGAGAAGTTTCCCTCTGTTTCTTTGGGCTTCCAGCTCAACTGGAACCAGTACAATTCTGGCACCAAAAGCCTTTATTAAAAAACTGAACTGGAAACCCCGAGAAGCCAGATGTTACGTTATGCAACACCAAAGAAATGTATTTATTTATGAAATGCATTTCTATTTCTATGAAATAGAAACAAATGTATTTCCTCCTGGATTGTGCAAAATAAAATATAATATACTCCCAAAGTTGGAATATTCCATTCACTAAACTGAACATAAAATGCTTTTTTCTACCCTTGCTAGCTGGACATTTTATTTTTCTAATCACTTTGGTCCTATTTGGAAAAAAAAAAAACAAGCCAGGCTGCTTTAGATCCCTACACAGAAACTACATGCTAGCATAATACCTCACCTTAGTCATTCATATAGAATACAAACAGACCCTCACCAAATTCAGAATAAAGAGACCATAAAGTAAAAACAGAAACCTGAAGACAAAAACCGAACTGCAACAAGCCAGACTCAATGCAGTGCTACGATGGAAAAACAGAACCTCATAAAGAATCAATAAAATCAAGAACTATAAACCATCAATCATAATAGTTAACTATACTACCGTACTACAAAGAATAAATATTTCAAAATAGCTGACAAATGAAACATCCAATAATTAAAAACTCATCTAAAAATATTCCAAATGGCAATAAAATATTCGAAATCTTTAGATCATCAAATAACACCAAATAAATTAAAACTAATGAAGATATTAAAAAAAAATCCCCCACTCTCCTTACCTGGAACTTTTGATTTCCAGATGCCCTGAGATTGTTGTGGATTTATAAGGGAGCCTGGATTGTTGCACACAAACGTTCTCCTCTCTATCTCAAATGCTCAATTGTACATACACATCACAGACACACACACATGCTCAATCATATACACACATAATCATATACACACACACGCTGTCTCTATGCACAGTCACATACACATGATCTGTGTCATGATCAGTCATACACACGCATACTGTCTCTCATGCTCAATTTTATTCGCACCCACATGCTGTCTCATGCTCAATCATATATACCCACACACACTCTGTCTTGCCTCACAAATCTCCTACATGTTTTTTTAAAGGAATGAATAAACATGTGGACAAAGGTGAACCGGTAGATGTGGTGTATTTGGATTTTCAGAAGGTATTCAACAAAGTCCCTTATGAGAGGCTTCTAAGAAAACTAAAAAGTCATGGGATAGGAGTCGATGTCCTTTAGTGGATTGCAAACTGGTTAAAAGACAGGAAACAGAGGGTAGGATTAAATGGTCTTTTTTCACAGTGGAAAAGGGTAAATAGTGGAGTGCCTAAGGGATCTGTACTAGGACCGGTGCTTTTTAATAGATTTATAAATGATCTGGAAAGGGGTTCAACGAGTGAGGTGCGTAAATTTGAAGATGATACAATAATTATGCAGAGCAGTTAAATCTCTAGCAGATTGTGATAAATTGCAGGAGGACCTTGTGAGGCTGAGATGAAATGTACTGTGGACAAGTGCAAAGTGATGCATATAGGGAAAATTAACCCTTGCTGTGGTTGCATGATGTTAGATTCCACCATCAGGAGTTACCACCAGGAAAGAGATCTAGGCATCATAGTGTATAAAACGTTGAAACTGTCAGTTCAGTGTGCTATGGCGGTCAAAAAAGCAAACAGAATGTTAGGAATTATTAGGAAGGAAATGGCGAATAAAATGGTGGATGTCTTAATGCCTCTGTATCGCTCCATGGTGAGACTTGAATACTGTGTGCAGTTCTGGTCACCACATCTCAAAAAAGATATAGCTCAAGTGCAGAGAAGGGCGACCAAAATGATAAGGGGCATGGACACTCCCCTATGAGGAAAGGCTAAAGAAGTTAGGGTTGTTCACTTTGCAGAAGAAACGACTGAGGGGTGATATGATAGCGGTGTACCAAATCATGAAAGGACTTGAACAGGTTAATGTAAATCAGTTATTTACTCTCTCAGATAATAAAATGACTAGGGAGCAGTCCATGAAGTTAGCAAGTAGCTCATTTAAAACAAATCAAAGAAAAATTATTTTTCACTCAACTCATAGTTAAGCTCTAGAATTCATTGCCAGAGGATGTGGTTGCAGTAATTAGTGTAACTGGGTTTTAAAAAGTTTTGGATACCTTCCTAAAGGAAAAATCCATAAACTATTAATTAGTAAGCAAAAGTAGCATGGGATCTACTTAGTGTTGGGTACTTGCCAGGTACTTGTACCCTGGATTGGCCACTGTTGGAAACAGGATGCTGGGCTTGATGGACCCTTGGCCTGACATATTATGGCATATCTTATGTTCTTATGTCTTCATGCTCACACACGCACACACATGATCTATACACACGCTGTGTCATACTGAATCATATATCACACACACACATACGCTGTGTCATACTGAATCATATATACACACACACACACACATTTTCTCATGCTCAGTCTCACACACACACATGCTCTGTCTCTCAAGCTCTGTCACCTGTTTCCCTCTCTGGAAGAACAAGGGCAGCAGCAGCAGTCTGTTTCTTCAGCCAGGACAGCCACTAGACCAGCGGTTCTCAACCTGTGGGTCGCGACCCCGGCGGGGGTCGAACGACCAAAACGCAGGGGTCGCCTAAAGCAGGTCCCCAACCACTGGTCCGCGGACCAGTACCGGGCCGTTGGGGTTTTTTGCCGGTCCGCGGCGCCGCGGCTGCTGCGGGGAGGCGGGGCGCAGGGCCGGCGGAAGCACTAGGCGAACTAGGCGGTCGCCTAGGGCGCCAGCTTCCCGGGGGCGGCACTGCCCCGGTAAAATTGAGAGAGCCGCGCTTTCAAGCATGTGAGTCCTTTGCTGTCAGCCCGGGCGGAACGCGGCAGGACAGCTGGAGTCAGCGGCACCGGGCGTGCTCTCTTCTTCCCACCCCCCCCCGCGGTCCGGAAGAGGAAGTGGAGAGCATCGGGTGCCTGCGCGGGAAGAAGAGACCACGCTAGGTCCCGGGGTGGGGGAGAGAGATAGTGAATGAGCGAGCAAGCATGTGTGTTTGAGATCCTGTGTGTGTGAGTGAGAGATTGCATGTATGTGAATGATTGAGAGCCTGTGTATGTGAAAGAGAGTATGTCTGTGATTGAGAGCCTGCCTGTGAGAGAGAGAGAGAGCATGAATGTAAGTTTACCATTGGGAACCTGTATGTGTAAGTTTGTGTGAAAGAGTATGTGTGTATGATTGAGATCCTTTGTGTGTGAGAGAAATCATGTGTATGTATGATTAAGAGCCTGTGTGTATAAGTAAGAGAGAGATCATGTGTGTCTGTGTCTGATTGACAGCTGGTTTAGGTGATGGAGCATGTGAGTATGTGATTGACAGCCTGTGTTTAAATGAGAGAGAGAGATCATGTGTGTCTGTGTGTGATTGAGAGCTGATTTAGGTGACGGAGCATGTGAGTATGTGATTGAGAGCCTGTGTGTAAATGAGAGAAAGAGAGGACATGTTTGTAAGCATGTGAATGAGAGTCTGTGTGTGAGAGAAAAAGACAGCATGTATTTATGTGATTGAAAGCCTGTGTGTGTGTGTAAGCGTGAAAAGATAGACAGCATGTGTGTAAATGTGTAATTAAGAGCCTATATAAGTGAGAGAAAAAGCATGTGTATATGTGAGTACTGAGAGCATGTGTGTATAGGTGTGTCATTGAGAGCCAGTGTGAGAGAGCGCGCTGGTATGTGACTGAGAGAGGAGAAAGTTCCAAGCAAACCACCCCACCTCCTGCTAATTCAGAACAATCTCAGGACACCTGGATATCAAATGTTCCCAGGTATGCAGAGCAAAAAAATTTTTGTATCCTTATTATTTTTCATTACTGGGTCTTTGTGTCTGCTATTTTTAAATATTTTGTTGGTATCTGGAAATGTTTTATATGAGTTTTTAATTATTGGATATTCCACTCATCAGCTGTTTCGAAATATGTTCTTTTTGTTAGTACAGTTTTACTGCTGATGATTTTATATTTCTTGATTTGTTTTATAAGGATGGGTGATGTTTCTTTTTTCCTTTGTTACACTGCATACAGAGACTCTGGCTTGTTGCAGTTTCCAATTCAGTTTTTTCTGCATGCTTCTTGTTATGCGTTTTGGTCTCTTTATTCTATGTTAGGTGAGGGACAGCACGTGATTCAGGTGAGATTTTCTGCTGGCGTGTTGTTTCTGTGTAGGACTCTATAGCAGCCTGACTTGGTCCGTTTTCCTAATAGGAGATGTATTGGTGTCTTAAGGCCTGGTGTAATATTTTCAGAGACTTATTGTACTTTAAAAGTGTGATCTTACATAAAATGCACACATTTACTTGTATTTAGTTTTAAACATATTGTATGGCTCTCATGGAATTACATTTTAAAATATGTGGCGTTTATGGCTCTCTCAGCCAAAAAGGTTCCTGACCCCTGGTATAGAGTTTAGCCACTACTGCTGCTTCTGGTGTGTACTACAGCCTGCATGGAAGAAGAGTAAGAGAGCTGCTGGAGGGGGTAAGTAAAGATGGCTTTTTAAGTTCATTTTTCTTGATTGACTGCCATTTTAATTATTTAATATTATGTGATGTGTCTGCTTTTTTTGTTTGAGCAACAAGTATAGCTTTGGTTTATGTTTATTTTATATATTTTTATTTATTTATTTATTTATAAAAGAGTTTCTATACCGTCGATAAGACAAATCATCTCAATGGTTTACATGGCATAAAAATGTCAAATAAGTGTTCTGTTATAAATACAGACTTCGTTATTTTCATTAATGCACAATGTAAGTTAATTGTGTGTGGAGGCGGGGGGGGGGCGGCATAGCTGACGTTTCGCCTAGGGCGCCTAATACCCTTGCACCGGCCCTGGCGGGGCGAAGCTGGTGACCTGCCTTCTCCAACCCCAAAAGGGAAGAGACATGGCCCAAAAAGCTAGCGCGTCGCAGTGACGTATGTTGCTGGAGCCGCGCAGGCAGGAAGGAGGTGTATCAGCCACTGCAGGTGCTCCTCCTACTTCCTTCCTGCCCGCCCTGCCCCGGAAGACAAATGTTGCCGGAGCCACACGGGGAGGAAGGAGGAGGCACGTCAGCCGCGTGGGTAGAAGAGGCGCTTCAGCCATGTGCAGAAGAGCAGCGGGGCCGGGAAGACTAGGGCCACTGCAGAGCCCATCCTGTGGCAACCCGTAAAGAAGAGGCCCAGAGGTGAGAGAGAGGTGTGTGCGAGTATGAGATGAGTTGAGAGACTGTGTGTGTTTGCAGAGACAGCATGTGAGAGCCTCTGTGTGTGTGAAAGAGACAGCATGTAAGAGTGAGAGCCTGTGCTTGAGCAAGGCAGCATGTGGGGGTGTGAGAGAGCCTGTGTGTGAGACTCAGACAGCCTGTGCCAGTGAGAGCCTGTGTATGTGTGTGTGAGAGAGAAATGCATGTGAGAATGAGAACCTGACTGTGTGTTTGAGGGAAGAAGACAGGTGGAGAGAAAAGAAATAGAAAAAAAGGCAATATAAAAGGAAATGGCAAAAAATTAGAAAGGGAAGCAGATGTAAAAAAAAAATAAATTACTTTTTACTGATTGGCACATGTAATCTTTGGGAATGTGCAAGAGTAGCACTTTCTCTATGCGGATCTCACAATGTACGAGATCAAAATGGAGGAAGTGGAAACCCACGGGGCCTGCACAGAGGAGGCAGCAGAATGGGCTTCAGTGCCAATAGCAGCAATCAGTGCCTCCCCAATAGCCACGTGGCAGCAGTGGCAGTAATTAGATTAATTGTTTGACTCAGCTGGAGGTGACAAAGTATGAAGTGGGATGTGAAATCAGCTTGATCTGGTGGAGAATTAGGATTGCTGTTACACATGAACTGTATTTGGCAAACATAAAGGGAGCCAGGATAATCAATTGATGCCTGCAGCTGAGGACTGATTCATTATGACTCATGTAGAAATTAGTGCATTTTCCAGATTAGTCTGCATAACACAATTCTCAACATTCAACATTATTTCTGCTGCATAGAGTTTTATCTGAGAGGCTCTGAGGTTGTGAGGGAGCCAGTAAGAGTGAGAGCATGAGTGTGTATGAGAAAATCCAGGGGAGTAAGAGTGTGTGTGGGGGGGGGGGGGAGAGAGTGTCTTACACCCTGAGAGTGTATCAGTGTCTGTGAGAGTGAGAGGTTATGGTGGGTATAAGAGCATGAATGTGTAAGTATGTGACAGTGTATGTGTGAGAGAGAATGGACATGTGAGTATGTGTGAGAGAGAGAAGATAACCTCCTAATCCTCGACAATATCAGGGTGACTGGAAATCAAGAGCTCCCATGTATGGAAAGCAGGGGCTTTTTAAAATCCTTATTAGTTTTAATTATTGGGTGTTATTTGATATATGTGCTGTTTTGAAATATTATTGGTGTTTGGGAAATTATAAAAATGTATATGATTTTAATTAATAGAAATTCTATTTATCAGTAATTTTAAAATATTCTTTTATTAGTATGGTTTTACTATTATAACTGATGCTTTATGTTTCTTAATTTTATTGTTTTATGAGGAATGGTGGTTCTGTTTATAAATGTCATAATAAATAAGTATGCACTAAAATCCAACCCTATCCATAACCCCGCCCCCATATGACGAAAGCCCCACCCTCACCCCACCCTCACCCCGCCCTCGCGGGGCGAGGGGTCACCGCAACATGAGGAACTGTATTTCAGGGTCACGGCATTAGAAAGGTTGAGAACCACTGCACTAGACTCTTCCTTTTTGCTTCTTGACTCTGGGCCCTGCTTTTCCTGCTATGATTGTAGGGAGGGGGGGCCGATGCTGCTTCTTTCCCCTCCACAGGAGGATGGGGTGGGGAGGTTGATGCTCCTTTCAGGCTGCGCTCTTTCGGACTACTGAGGTGAGAAAAGGGGTCGGGAGGCTTCAGGCTGCTTTTGGCTCCGCGGCCCACACATCTGACTGCTCGGGGGGGGGGGGGGAGGGGAAGGCTAACGCTGCTTCTTTCAGCCTCGTGAGCCGCGCTCCTCTCGACTGCTGGGGTGGGAGGTCGGTGCTGCTAGTCTGGCTCCGCAGCTGCGCTTCTTCTTACTGCTAGGGCAGGGGGAGGGGGAGGCTGATGCTGCACCTTCTGCCTGCTGGGGCCAGGGGGAGGCTGATGTTTCTTCTTTCGACTGGACGGGCACTCTGCTTCTGACTGAAGGAGGGGCTCCGAAGCAGGCAAAGCGGTTCTTGCCGAAAAACTATGTATCGGGTGGCGAGCAAGCAACTTTTCAGCTAAATTCTTAAGAGAGATTGCGCCCCCTTGGTACACGGCACCTATGGCCAAGGCCAAATCGGCCATAGGCTAGGCTACAGCTCTGCAGTTCGCCTTAGTTGCGGCACGCTGCCGCGCTCCCTGGGCCTCTGGCACTGCATCTGCTCACGGCCCTCCTTAGGCCCGCCCGAACGTGCCCCTCTTAAAGGGCCAGTGGCAGGAACCGAGGATGGGCGCTCTTCGATGACATCACTGCCTGGGGACCATTGCTGGAGAAATTCTTTGCCTCGGCAATAGGTCGTCCCCTTAGAGAAGTGCATTGCCTCAGCGTTCCTGAGTTCCTGTGTCTTGTTCCCGGTTCCGTTGGCAGTCTGGTTCATCTTGAGTTTCTTGTCTTCTTGGTCAGTCTTCCTTGTCCGTCTTCAGCGGCCCTTCCTGCTCCTGTGCTCCCTCTTCCTTTTCTTCGTTGCTTGTCTCTTCAGATTGGACTTCTGGCTTTGAACTGAAATCAGACTTCTGGTTTCAACTTTGGATAAGACTTCTGGCTTGATATCAAATTGGACCTGGACGCTGCTTGATCTCCGCCTGCCACTGCCTGTTTACCGTTATTAACTGAACTCTGCCTGGCCTGACCTCTTCCTGAACCTCGACTCTGAGAGACCTCTGCTTGCCTTGACCACAGCCTGAACATGACTCTGATTGCCTGCCTGTTCTTTCCCTTACTGTGCTGGCCCGTAACAACTTAATGCAATAACCCAAGATGTGGTCTCATTAGCTTAATGTGATACAATATAATATATAGCGATGTAATTTAGTAATGTAATATAGTTTCGGGTAATCTACCCACCTATCTTCTCTCTCTAGGTCTTCCTATCTTTCCTTCCTCTTCCCGGTTCCTTTGAAAACCCCTGTTAGATGTAACTTTTATTTTTTCCGGTCCTTCACTTAAGTTGTTACCCCTGTTGAATGTAAACTGATGTGATATTCATTTGAATGTCGGTATATAAAAGTTATAAATAATAAATAACTTTCATGTGATGGATCTTCATCTCTACCGAGGCCCGCGCTAAGTCCAGCCGGCCCCAGCACCCAAGGGCTCAACCTAAGAAGTACAAGGGCTGGCATTGGTGAAGCTCCAGCTGGGCCTCTGCTTCAGCCAGCTCCGCCTGCTGACGGTGGGGACCTGCAGGGATCCTCCCTGCAGGTTGCACCATCTCCACCTTGGCTCAAGGGTCCCCTTCTGCAACATTAGCCTTGGCTCCGGTCCTCAGCTCCGGCCAGGGCCTAGGCCTTGGTGCCAGGTCCCAGCCTAGGCTTCAGGGCTGAGCCCCAAAAAGGTGTTCCACTGCTCTGGTGCAGTCCACTAACCTGAGGAGAGGTGGCAACTCTAGTCAGGCACCATCAGCAGGGCGAGGGAGAAAGGCAGCATCAGCAAACTGGTTATTTTGAAGCTTCAAAGCTCTTTTGAGTTTCATTGTATATGTAACACTCATTTTATGTAGTTGTATGAGTATGAATATACTATGGCATGTAAATGTAAATTTATATTTTAAATATTGGTTGTCCATCACTTGATATGTTCCAGTGAACAGGCAGGTTTTAAATTGAGTGGATTGGGAATGGTGTCAGCCAGGAAGGGGGCACCGAATTTCAGAGCCACCCCGGGCAGCCAGCAACTTTGCAGTGGAAATAATGTGGGTCTCCCAGACATAATGGTGGACAGTGCGCGCAGGGTTGGATGCAAGAGAGCAGAGTTATACTGGCAGGAGAAGGGGCATACATAGCACCGGAAACAGCAGGAGGTGCTTTGAGCCAGAACTGAAGTGTCCTGACACAGCTGTGAGGAAAAAGTGTGCACAGCTGCGCCAGGACCATGCCAGGTCTAGTTCAGCCAAGGCTATCAGTTCCTCATTTGATGGCATGTGAAAAAAAAAAAAAAGATAAATTGCCAAATCAAAATGTCAAAACAGCTATTCTCATCCTTCAGTGTACAAAGTTCTGAATATTAAAGAGAAGCCAGGACTAGTATGGTATTTACAGAGGCCGAATCCCACAGTCCTGGGATATAGTCTGCAAAAGGAACGCCAGCTCGCATGCATGGAACTGCTCCGTTTTCTTTCAGCCATTACTGCCGGTACCTTATTCTCTTTCCTTGGCTTCTGCTGCTGCCTAATTCCTTGAGAGCGGTCTGAGAGAAGGCCCGGAGAGTGCACTGGCCTTAGGAGCATAGCAGCACCAGAGAAGAAACGGTGCTAGCGCAGGACAGAGTTTCACTCACACACACACACACACACACACACACACACACACACAACACGCTTCGACAAGGAGCAAAGATGGAAAGATTGCATGGGTATGTCTCTCTATATTATAAAACTAATAGGGGCTCCTGGTGATCATAGCAGAGCGCCTTGTGAATGCATTTGCGCAGCGATGTTTGCCTGGAGCTACTGGGGGCGGTGGGCGAGGGGGGGCCACTGCCGCAGACAGAAGCAGCGAGACTGCCCTGCAGGGCTGGAGAGGGAAGCAATAAACAAGCAGTGGTGGCAGGGCTGATGGGGATCCCCGGGCTCCACCAGCATCAGAAAGCAGCCAAGGTGCGAGGGGGGGGGGGGGGGGGCAGTGGAAGAGAAGGTACAATGGGCATTGGGGCTGGCCTTGAAAAGGCTGGTGAAGGGAAACGTCCTGAGGTGGAGGAGGGAGAAAGGGAAATGTCCTGAGGTGGAGGAGAGAGAAAGAAGAAGAAAGCAGTTGGATTGGGTGGGAGGAGAGAGCTTAGGGAAGAAGAGAGAAGGAAAGAGGAAAGACAGGAGTGATAATGGAGAGGGGAGAGAGTGCAGACACCGCCCCTCCCCACATTCCCACAGACACCACTACCACCTCCCGTACCCACCACCCGACACTCTTACACACACACAACCGCCAAACACACCCCACACATCTGTCACACTATACCCACACATACACACACATCTCACACATGCAACCACCACACCACACATCATGCACATACAACCATCATCCCCCACACACATCTCACATGCATATACCACCCCTCCCACACATGCACACACACACAGAGAAACACCGTCAACCCACCCCCTACACATCCATCGCCAACCCTCCTCTGCCACATACACACCACCATCACTGCCTCCCCTCCCCTCCACACACACACACACCACTGCCAACCTTCCCCCCCACACACCAGTCCTGCCTTCATACAACACCACTGCTAATCCTCCTACACACACACACACAACCACCATCACCGCCAACCCTCCCCCCATACACACCACCGCCCACAACCCACACACCACTGCTACCAACCCCCTTGTGCACACACATCTCACATATACTGTCACCATGACTTTTGTCTCTATCTCTACACAGGGATGAAGAGATAGGGGCAAAACTGAGAGTGCAAAAGGAAGAGTGTGCCCCCAGCCATACACACATCCCTAACTCACCTGGTTCCCACCCCTCCCCCTACACCAAGCACACACCATGCCTATACCCTTTCTACACATTCCGCCACTGGCGGGGTTATAGTGAGCGAAGCAGCCCTAGTTTCTAACTAAAAGAACTGAGCAACTGTGATTGACTCTTTTATCTATTTTTATAGTATTTAATGGAGGGTTATTAATCATAGCTCTGCTTAAAATCTCCTTGCATGCTAAGGCACCAGTGCCACCTAGCAGGGCAACCCAGTGAACCCAGTGCCAGGCTTCTGGCGCACACACAAACTCACAGGGCTGCAACCCTGAATATTGGTCACCTACAGCCATATCAATGATGCCTCACTGGGTGTGCGCCATCCTGCACTAGGCTCTCAGCATCGCTGCCAGCCTGCCATGTCTGTCAGGCATAAGCACAAGTGAGCGGATGGCAGAATTTTAAGCTCATCCGCCGTTTCATCTTTCCACGGAGTCTTAACAGTACAGTGAAATCAAGTATTTTATATAGACCCAATTTAAGTAATTTGATTAAGTAAACTTTGGAAGCTTTTGTGCATTAGGTATTGCAGAAATCTGCTGCCAGTCAGCCCCTCACAGGTGACTGAATGCTCGTTCCTGAAGCTTCCCAATGGAAACTGACTTGAGATCCTCCTTGGATGAAAAGCACAATGAGCTCACTGATAATTATTACAGCTTGTGATTTCCTGTGGTAACGACTCAGGCAAAGTCAGGCATATGTGGGCACTGCATAGCACTTTTCAACTTTCGCTCTAGTTTTTAACACAACTCAGGGAAGGACACGTGTCAATAATATGCTTTTGGCAAAGCATTGTTCATTGTGCAACAGCCAGTAATCAGGTTTTGGCGAATTTCAAAAGAGTAAATTCCAGATTATGGCTGGCCTTCACGGGATCAGAAAAAGTTATCACGTCTCTGGACAGTAGGGAGATGTGCAGTTGTTTAAAATGATTAAGGAATCCAAACCGAAAAACAAAGGCCTTTTTCAGTTTTGGTTCATATTATACGAAATGAATCCCAGGTGGCACTAAAAATCATGAAAATGTTCAACGGAAACACCCAACCCCCATAAAAATGAAATGAACCAAACAAACATTATTTTCTTTGCACAGCCCTACCAGACAGACAGACAGACAGACCGACAGATTAAACCTCTAGGTAAGCCCCGGTCAGACATGTTGAGAAGCACTAAACATGGAAATGAAGTGTCACATCTCTGCATGCAGCCTGCTCTCGGCCCTTCGCGTCTCACTTCCCTCCCCACTCTCCACGTGCCCGACGTGCAGGCAGGGGGTGGGAACCGAGTCCTCTCTCACGGGACGCACCGGGGGGGGGGGGGGGGAATAAATGATTACAGGTCAGTGAGTTGCCAGCTCTGCCCAATCTCTGCCTCAGCCACTCGCCCCCTTCTCCCTCCTCCTTCTTGCCCCCCCCCCTGTCTCTTTCTTGATCTGTTATCTATCCCCTTTCCTCCTGAGCGTCTCCTTTCTCCCCCCCCCCCCCCCCATGTCTCTTTCTTCCCTCCCTTTATGCCTCTCGCTTTGCTATTTCTTTCTCTCCTTATTTCTTGCCGGTCCTTCTGACATCATTTGTTAACCTTTCCCTCTTCGCCATTATTTCTCTCCCTTTCGCCGGGTCTTATTCAAAAAAGGACTTTTTTCACATTTTGTATCTACGGAAATAATCTTTGTTATCTCGTTCTCTTCGGTGCTTTTTTTCTTTTTAACTGGCAGTTTCTTCCTGCTCCTTTGGTTTTCCAGCTCAATCAAAACCATCCTTTCCTGGGCCTACAGCACCACGAGCCATCATTCCTAATTAGGGCTGGCTTCCAGTTTTGTTTTGTTTTTTTTCGTGATCCCTTCTGCACAATCGAGCCCAGCAGTCCTCACTCAGAGGCCACAGGTCATGGCCCCCTCTCTACATGTGCACGCACACACACACACACACACACACACACACACACACACACACACACACACACACACACACACACACACACACACACACACACACACACACACACACACACACACACACGCCCCCTGAACCTGGCCACTAGGTACCGTTGTTGCATGGCGATTGAGACTCTCCCCATTCCTGTCTCCCCCCCCCCCCCCCTATATTTTTCCCTGTGCTATTCCTTCATCTCTCCCCCATCTCTTTCTTTTCCCCTTGTACTTCTAGCTTCTCTTGTGCCGGCTGCCATTGGTCTAGCAGACGTGGGAGAGGCAATGGCAGTGCTCAGAGGTTCATTACATACAAGACAGAGAGAAAGCTAGGAACCGAGAAATGCTAATGGAAATAACACCGTACTCAGCAGTTTTCTCTCCTGCATTTATCTGTCTCCTGCTCCGTCCCCTCCCTCACCAGTACATTTTGCTCCCTCCGTTCTCCCTGCTGGACCACCAGTTCTCTGACTTGGAGTGAGCTCATCAGAACAACTGGCATGCAGAACCGAAAGTCTTCATTCATCATCTGCTAAACAAATTGAAATTTAAGGGCTTGTGTCTCTGAAACATGGAAAACAATTACCATTGAATTTTAATAGTGCTTTAATTTATTGGATCTGAAATGATGGATGGTGCAGGGTGGGCCTGGCAGGGACTTGACGAGGCAGCCTCTGCTGTGCTGATCAGAGGGAAATAAAACACTAAGCAATCTGATCTGAACTATCCGCATCTGCCACAGAGAGAGGCTTCTGATGAGGGGCATGCTACAGCAGTCAAAATGCAAATGACTTAACTCTTGTGGCTTGAGCACTTGGCCTTTTGGCTAGGATCAAGTGCAGAATCAACCAGAGGGTTTTGAGCTATGGGCTGCGTACCATTCCTTCTTGGCCTTTCGGCTGAGATTGAATGCTTTCGAATATGGGGGGGTTCTCACCCCGCTATCTGACCCTAATAGGGACCTGATAATCTAACAACGTTGCTAAATCAAGAGGATTACGCCTACTCCAAACTAAAAAATAAATACAATAAAGCAGGCCTGGTGGGATATTTTCTCTCACTTATGAAGCAGCCTGCCCCTATAGAAATGCAAAAGTTTGGGTGGCACATACCTTAATGGGTACCACCTGGGTTTTGTGTCAGTGCACAGGATGGTGGCAGCTGGATTGCCCAGCTTTGATGCACCTGGATGATATCTAGATATGTGCCATGAAGAAAGAAGCTTAGAACTGCATAAGATGCACACAGCTGGCAATACATGATGGGGTATGAAGCTGCCGTCTGCACAAGGGAACATCTGGTCAAGATTATAATTGACCTGGGTGACTCAGTGATGTCCGTGCTATGGCTTTGAAGCCATAGTGCTGGCCTTTATTGGTTAATTAAGAAATGCGGGTAAACCACTGAATCCATAGCCAGGGTTACGCAATTCTGATCCTTGAGAGCTGTAAACTAGTTTGGTTTTCAAGATATTATTGCAGGCTGAATATTTATCAGATAATTTGGCCCACATTTGACCAAGAGTCAAGCTCATTTGCACATTTTCGTTATCCTGTAAAGCAGATCTCTTTTAGTGGATCTCAAAGGCCAAAGTTGCCCATCTTTGTTTGATGCTAGTGTTTCCCACCCCTGTCCTGGAGACACTGCTAGCCCGTCTGTTCAGGATGCACATAAGGGGTATGCATGGGATGGATTTGCATACACTGGAGACCCAGTGTATGCAAATATGCTTCATGAATATTCATGGTGGCTATCCTGAACACCAAATTGACCAGAACTGCTTTGGGGAAACATTGTTCTATAGGTGCTGTAGTAATTCTGTGGGTCTGGGCATTTTACTGCATCTTGACAAACAAGACACTTGTTTTTTCAATAAATGAATAATCCATCTTATCCCGCATCCATTTATCCCATTGTGGGTTTTCTTGTTAATGATCCAGCTCTGACTGCTGTGTGACAGGATTTTAGCACTAGACCGACTTTCTCTTTAAAGCCCAGCAACGCCTTTGAAACACGTCTCTCTCTCTCTGCCCCTTTGTCACTCAAAAAATGCTTCTTCCTCTTCCACAAGCACCTCTACCAGAACAAAGAGACACACTCTTCACTTAACCACATACTCGTCTAACAAATACACACGTAATGATGTCAGGCACCCCTTTTCCTAATATAATTCAATTCCTTTCTAATATACAGACTTGGTTTGGCGGCTCTACAGAACAATATCGCAGACAGATGGGGAGCGGGATCCCACAGCCCCGTTATTGGATTCTAGCTGAAAAAAAATGACTGAGCTTGGAAAATTCTCTCAATTTATGGGGAGGAGAGAGCAAGAGAGAGGAAAGAATGCCAGAAGAGACAAAGTCAAAATGCAAATGATTTAACTCTTGTGGCTTGGGCACAAATGTACAATCAAACAGAGGGTTTTCAGGTATGGGCTCTGGCCAGTCTCCTCTGACACACACACACACACACACAAAGAGGAAGAGAGCAAAGTAAAGCAGAAGGCTAGAGAGCGAGGGCTAAGTATTTCCCATGGATCGGGGCAACCATCTTCCCCTGCAAGGAGGTTATTACAATCAGCTAAAGAAGCAGGAGTTCAGGGGTGGCCAACTCCAGTCCTCAAGAGTTACAAACAGGCCTGGTTTTCAGGATTTTCCACAGTGATACATTTGCAGACAACAGAGGAAGTGCATGCAAATGTATCTCATGCACATTCATTGCGAATATCCTGCAAACCAGATCTGTTTGTGGCTCTTGAGGTCTGGAGTTGGCCACCCCGCATCAGTTTTTATCCAGGGCTGGGCAACTGTGGTTCTCAAGGGCTGCAAACAGCTTTTTGTTTTCAAGACACCCACCGTAAATGTTCATGAAGCATATTTGCATACATTGATTCTAATGTAATTAAGAATGCTGCACATTGGAAGGCTAAGTTACCCTGAAAACCAGACCTGTTTGTGGCTAGGGTAGCCACCTCACCCCAGGTCACCTAAAACAGGGTGATCCAGCCCTGGTTTCTCACTGTTACAAATAGGGATTTGGAGTTCTGAGCCTTTCCATGCTTTCTACATCAGGTGTAGGCAGCTATGGTCCTGGAGTGCCACAACCAGGTCTGCATTTTCAGGTAATCCACAATAAATATGCATGAGATAGATCTGCAAACAGTGGAGGCAGTGCATGCAAATATCCTTCATGCATATTCATTGTGCTTATCCTGAAAACCAGACCTGGTTGTGGCACTCCAGAACCAACGTTGCCTACCCCTGTTCTAGATCATGTAAGCAGTGGGGCAAGCCTAGGACTGGATTAGCTTGTTACATTGACCTGGGATGAGATGACAGCCCTATTTGGTCACAAGTTCTCCCTGCTTTCACTTCCCCCTTCTTTTTTCAATCCAGACAAGGTAAAGGTTGCTATGGAGGTTTATCACTGAATCAAGAAAGATCCAAGGGGGAAGTTCATCAGACTTAGGCTGAGAGGCTACATAATGTATATTTTGACTTATGCAAATATTTAAATTCCATCACTATTGCATAGAGCTGGGGTTCCCAAGCCTGTCAAGGGGACCACACAGCTGGTCAAGTGCTCAGGATATTCATAATGAATATGCATGCAATAAATGGGTCTCCGATGTATGCAGATTTATCTCAGGCATATTCACTGTGGATATCCTGAAAACCCGACTGGCTGTGGGGTCCCAAAGACAGGTTTAAGAAGCCCTGGTACAGAAAATGGCAGTCCACTTGGCATGTTAATACTGCAGCTCTGTGACAGTCTTGTTACCGCTATAGTAACATCTTTGTTATCTCAGAAATTCCACTAAAAATCAAGTGAGCTCAGAGAATAAAAAACAGTCTGGAGTTATCTCACCTGCTGGGGACCCGAGACAAACCTGTCTAATATGATTATAGGAGTCATGCCCGCTAGTCAGGAGTCTAAGAGCTAAGCCTGTTGCCAGTAAGGACATTTTTCCTTCAGCCTGATTTTATTTTAACTCTTTTCATGCAGGGGATGAGATTTTGGTTTTGTTGTGGAATGCAGAAGTGGCCTTTAGCCTCCCAATCAAGCTATCTGTGAACGAGAGCACTATTTTCTTATCAGGTGTCATAATTCTGTCATACACTATGATATGAGGAGCTGCACTCCCCTGCCAGTGACCTGAGGGCTAACCCTGTCATCAAATAATGATTGCGGAAGCCACAATGTCATGCCAAGGGCCCGAGGACCACCGTAAGTCTATCATGCGGTCTGTGCTATGAAGGGAAGCTCAGGAAACAAACACTAGGGTGAGCAAAACCAGTCCAGGAGAAATCAGGGGCTCCAGGGTGTCTGGAGTGGAGTGTTTCACCTAATGCTAAACTCTCAAGGTAATCAGGTTTGGTCAAAATTATTCTGTCCCACCAAACAGATAAAGTCTATTTGTCACCCCTTGCTGAGAGTGGTTGCTCTTCTGGAGGCTTGGGAAATGAATGCATCCCCTTTTCTCTAGCTGGACCAGGAAGATAGTTGGGAAAGCTGAAACTTTAGTGGTGCTGGATACTGATTAAAGTGCATGTCCTGTACTTTCTACAAAGTTAAAGTTTAAATTGAATACCCTTTCATCAAAAATCCAAATTAATCTGAAGACAGATATTTCACAGCTCACAAAACAGAGAAGAATTAATTCACAGAGCAGAGATAGCAGGAGTGGAATGCTTTACCTCTCTCCTTGCAAAACTTGGACTGAATACTGGGGGGGGGGGGGGGGGGGTTTCCTAAATGACTCTCTCCACTCCAACTCCCCACTCCAGTAGCTCAGCAACAGCATCAAGAGCTACTAGGTGGCAGGTCTGTTCAATATCTAAGCCCAGCCTGATTGGGGATGGAAGCTTTGTATAATCCCCAGGCGTGGGCATCACTCTCTAGTGACCCCTGCTGACTAGATTCCCTGCCACTTCATCTGAGGGTTGTTGAAGGTGCCATTTAGATATGCTGCATTAAAAGAGTCCTTCCAGAGGCAAGTCCTTTGAGAGCTCCTAATCCATGGCAGTGAATTAAAAAGGCTGAAAATATCCCATACCCACCCAAAAAATGAATATCTCCCTTCCTACACATGCCGCAACTGCATCAACCTAGGTGGAAAGCCAGCCATGAATAAACACACCCATGGGGCCAATTCAGTGGACGCGGGTTGTATAGGCGCTAGGGAATCCCCTTATGCAATAAAGGGATTAGCGCCTCCACAACACGCATCCAACGCGGAGTGAAATAATAGCGCTCATCACATGCAAATGTGTGTGAATAAGACTATTAGATATTCACTCCGTATGCAAAAAAAAAAGTGTGCCTAACACACACATTTTTGCGCTCGGAAATTAATGCCTGCCCAGAGAAGGTGTTAATTGCTGAGCGCTCCTAAAACAAGTACAGAAAATCAGAAAAAACTGCTTTCTGTGCATCCCTCCTACTTAATATCGTTGCAATATAAGTAGGAGGAAGAAATCTTTCAAAAAACAATTAAAAAAAAAAAAAAAAGCACCGGCAGTTGGGTGCAGGAAACGGACGCTCAGTTGACAAGCTTCCATTTCCTGAACCCCTGGCTGTCCGCCGTTTAGGAAACCCAACGCCAATAAATTCGCCATCTGTTTTCCTAACCGGAGGACAGCCGACGTCCACAGGCTCCCGTTATCAAGGAGGCACTAGAAGCCCGCAAGCGACCCTAGCGCCTCCTTGATAACGCGACCCCTAATTTAAATATTGCATGGCGCCCCCAGGAGAGGTGCCTGGGGGCGCGTTAGGAAAGCGGGTGCTGACTGTTCAGCGCCCGCTTTCAGCACATAATTATTGCATTGGCCCCCTTGTGTATCAGAGGGAATTGAAAAAGACCCCTTCCAACACACATAAAGCGGTAAAACCACATGTAAATAAACATACACCTTTTATTTCAGAAGGAATGGGCAAAGACTCCCCTCTTCCAGGCACATCTTGAGTATTCAAGGATTGCTCTCTCTATCCAAACCTATGTATCAGTCAAGGCATCACAGAACCTGCCTCCTCCTTTTTAACCTTCACACCACACTCCCTCGCTCTAAATCATATGTATCCACAGCTTGCACATTGTCTGAGTTCCCCCTTCCCCCTAAACATACATATAATCACATCTTGTGCATCATGGGGGGTTGACTGACATACACATCCAGATGCACTCTGCATAGCAGATGAGTTGGCTTCATTGTATTGTAAATCTCAAAGAGCTGACAGATCCCTTCCTGCAGCTTGGAGGGGAGAAAAAACATCAGAATCTGCAATCAACAAATATCCAGGAAAAATGTTTGACCAGGAACATCTTTCCTCACAGGGGCAGTAACCAATATTCAAGATTTCACTCTGGGCATAATGCCCACACTCCCCCCTGCCGTCTCTCTCTCTCCTGCCCCGCCCCCAGCCCCCAAATAATGGAAAACATTAAAAAAAAAAAAAAAGGGACTTGGCTTCAGTTTATAATCAGGACAGCTCAGCCATCTCATAGCAGACAAATTCCCAAACAGAGCAGGTTTGCAGTCCCTTGATTTGCAAATCCATCTCTGGTAGTGACAGGGTCACAGTAGCCCGCGGCTTCCCCGTTTCCACAGCTATTAATCTGATATTAGCCACATCCCTTGAATCAGTTTCAGGAACTGGGAAGAGCCAAGGACTCCTGGATTCTCCTCAGACAGAGAATTTCAGAATACAGAGAGTTCTTCATTGCATTTAACTTTGGCCCCAAAACTTGTTGAGGTCCATATTAGACCACATTCAGCTGGATAACTCACCAGTTATCCAGTTAAATAATATTGGCCACTAATCCACCCTAAATTTTAGCCAGATAATACGACATCTAGCTAAAATGTAACTGGATAAGTGCCCAAATATTCATTCAGCTGGATACCTAGTGTGTTATCCAGCTGAATGTCTCTAAATATGGACCTCAACAAGTTTAGCTGGATAACTTAGGGGAATTTTGGGAAGGAGTTGTTAGCTGGACTGATCTTCAGGGTTAGCCAGATAACTTATTTGGCGAAGTCTGGTCACGCGAAAGAGCAGTCCTAAAGTTAGCTAGGTATTCAGTAGTGAGGCTCCACAGTTAGCCGGATATGTTTACCTGCTTAACTTCACTATCCAGACAGTGACTGAGAATCAAAGTTTCGTTTTCCCAGAGCAATGGCACATCGTGTTGTCCCATTGGACACAGTGGAATTTGGCTCTGCTGAGAACGTTATTCCTTTATTCTAATTTTATTTTATCTCTTTCTTTCCGGTTGTGGAATGCATGTGTGGGCTTCAGCTTCCCCTTCAAGCTCTCGGGAGTGTGAGTGAGGGGCACTGCATTTTGCTGCACTGGCTTTATACACTTTGCGGTAGATTTTCAAAGGGTTACGCGCGTATGTCCCGGGGGCTTTCAAAAAATGGGCGGTCGGGGGCCATGCTCCGGCACAGCGGCCATGCTGGAGGTTCGCGCGCCGGCAGCTGGCAGGCATGACTTTGACAACAAAAGGTAGGGGGGGGATTTAGGTAGGGCTGGGGGAGGGTTAGATAGGGGAAGGGAGGGGAAAGTGGGGGGGAGCCGAAAAAAAAGTTCCCTCTGAGGGAACGGGGAAAGCCATCAGGCCTCCCCTAGGGTTCGGCACACGCCAAACCCCCTTGTGCGCGTCGACCCCGGATTTTATAACATGTTCGCGGTAGCACTCACATGTTATAAATCAGGTGTACATTTGTGCGCCCCGGGTAGCGCGCCACAAATGCACCCCATGTTGGTAAGAATAAAAATCTGCCCCTTTAAGTTTGGGTAGAGAAGAGATTTTCCTAACCTCTGCCACACTGCCTCATTTTAGTATTTCTGTTCAATTTTCCACTTGTAAGTATTAGACCCCCTCAGCCTCTGGGAATCTTCTTTCCTGGAAACTTGACCTTGCAGAAAGAGAAAAAATGAGCTGGAGGTTGTCGCTTCCATCTTTTCAGCAAACTCATTCGGCTACCATTCTGCAGCCAGCACATTCCATCCCGAAAGCTTTGGTTACAATGGGGATGCAACATTTACTGCAAAAAAAAAAAATGCATTGCAGCTACACTGCCTTCCTGTGCAGGAGCTCTGTTACACTGTGCAGTTCAAGCAAGCACTGCATGGAAAAGGCCAGCCTAGAGGCTCAGTGTTGGCTTGGTCAGTAGGGCACGTCTTCCACTCTTCATGTTGGCTGGGACTTGCCTGCAAAGCAGGGAGTCACAGCTGTCGCACAACAGCCACACCTAGTGGCCGGATGCAGACCTCCTGCGTGCAGGATCCTGAAAGGAGCCCTGGTGTGTGCGCCCCGAGCCAAGGCCTCTCCCTGCAATGGTTGGAAACAGGGGGGGAAATCCCTGGATATTAACACATGAAGGCACCCATCCCCCAGTTGCAACTGAGTTGGAAGAGAAGGAAACTGCCAGGTTAAAAAGCAAACAAACCACTCCTACACAATAAAATCCCTCTGTATGCCATTAGTTTGGCTCATTCTAGGATCCTCACACCGGTGCACTTGTGGGTCCCCATACCACAGCACAATAGAAATTCCTCTTCTGCGTCTTGCTCCCTCCCTAACCTGTCACGTCTAACTTTCTATTTCTTTATTTATTCACATTTATATTCCACCTCTTCCCCAAAGGCCCAAAGCGGGAGTGCAATAAAATAAAACCCAAAATGCATTAAACAAAATGCATTCCAGCAAACAGACATCTAAACAGAGCAAATACGAACTGACAAATAGCTGAATCTGTTGTTATCCAATTGCCTCTCCTTTCTTATCCCTCCCCTCCCCTCCCCGTCCCCTGCAAACTGAGAGTTGGGAAAGTCCAACAAATTCAAATATTCTTTAATATTAGAGAGCTGCACATTTTGTTTCCTGGCAACACATCTGGAGGAGTGGCCTAGTGCTTCGGGCAGCTGGGGAAGCCGGGGGTTCAGATCCGTTGATGCTCCTTGTGACCTTGGGCAAATCGCTTTTTCACTTCCATTGCCTCAGATGCTAACTTAAACTTTGAGCCCTCCGGGCCGGAGATCTCCTACTGCACCCGAGCTGTAACTTGCCTGAGCTCAGGGCTGCGAAGGCCATTAATTCAATCCAAACCTCCTCGTTGTTTTGCATTTTTTTTTTATATGCAGATAGAAACACGACACAAGCCCTAACCAACAAATACTGTCGCTTCCCGGTCGTTCTAGGAGGACAGCATATAATGCCAGCATGAAGCGGGGTGAGACGCTCAGGGAGGCAGGTAGGACCAGGGTGAGGGGAGGAGGAAGTCGCCTTTCTGGGAATAAAAGGAGAGAAAGGCATGGCGGCCTGGTCGGCCACTGCTCGATCGGGGACCCCTGCACACCTTGTTCTCCGATCCCCGCCCCCTTATTTACAGCAGCAGAAAGAAAAGAAAACGCAATTGCTGACTAGCAGGAGCTTCCGGTGGGCTCTGCTCAACCAGCGCTGCCTCCGATGCCCCGCTCCCTCTGCGCTTCTTTCTGTTGTGAACTAATAATTAGCCCAATCCAGCCGGGCTGCTCCTCCAAAGAGGCGCTAAAACTCCTCTAATTACGCGGCCCCTCGGCCAGAGCCACATGACCAAAGGGGCAGGAACGTCAAAAACCGGAAAAGAAAGGGGAGAACTGGGAAAAGTTTCATCAGAGAGAGATGTATTTAGGGCTGTATTGATTAATTTCATTTGAGACCCAGGATGGTTCGCAGAAAACGCGTAGATACGAAGCGATCAGGCAGAGTAACATCGCAGACCCTGAATAAAATATAAAAACAAGCGCACACACACAAAAAACCAACACAAAACATGTAAAAGATCAGTTGAACAAGGCCCAACTATCTGCGCTGAGGGCTGCACAATTAATCGGACCTGAGTAAATGAAGTTTAAGTGCATGAATTATAAAGCAACTACGTCCTCTAAATGACTTATCTCTGGTTATAAAAGAAAAAAAAGGGGGGGGGGCGGTGGGGAAGGAAGGCAAAACTTGGGTGTGTAGAGAGCTCCTAGAGAGGAAGGCGAGATTTAGCCTGTGCCTCGAAAGCCTGCTAGGGGATTAGCGGATTAGATGATAATGATAAAAGTCCTCTGATGGAGGGATTTGACCTCTGAAAAAGCATTCTAATGAGACCCCGGGGCCTTGTTTAGACCAGGTGCAATAGATTTCCATTTGTCAGAGGCACCAGGTCCGTTCTCCCTGAATCTCCTCTAGGGGAAAGGCGAGTCACCCTTGGGGCGCTGGGTTATCTCTCGGGAGCACGAGTCTCTTCTCTGATGAGCTTTCCAAGCAAATCGTGTGTGCTGGATGCACAGATGTGAATCGCATTTCTAAGGAGGAGGAGGAGAGGTGCCTGCCTTGGCAGCAGCTTCCTTTACTTCAGAAAGCTGAGAAATCTTAGTTCCTTAACTATTACTCAAAACCCTTGACCGCCCGCATGATTTCTTTAGTTAGGCATCTTAATATCGGAGACTCTTCTAGTCCACATTAAAAGACCCTCCTCTGAAATATGCTCGGTGAATCTAATTACAGCTTTTTTTTCAAGCAGGGAGGAATGACACAAGTCATTTCCAGTGAGGGGGATTAGGACAGATGCTGGCCCCTAGGCACTGCCAGTGTCTCTCACACTCACAGTGTAGTGAGCATGGGGGACTAAGCCTGTGCTCACAGGCCCCACCCCCCTCTGGGCTTCCATGTGCATTGCACCCTGCAAGGTGAAGACTGCGGTGCTGGAGCAGAGGTCTGGGCTGAAGGGGGCTTTCAGAGGTTTGGAGAAGAATTGTCAATTTGTGTTGGTGGTAGAGGGCAAGAAATTTTAGTTCTTCCTCACCCCCCACCCCGCCCCTGAAATTATGCCATCAAAGGCACAGCCTCGTCATTTTATCAATTGTTTCCAGCTAGCTGCAAACCTGTTTGGACTCTCCCCCCACTACCTTTTCACCATGTATGGACTTCTGAGGGTGAGAAACAAAGTATTACAGTAAATGAGTGGCATGCAGGGCCGTGCTTCTATTAGCAAACTAAGAGATCGCCCAGAGGGCCAAGATTTTGGAGGTGGCAAACTCCTACCACTATGAGGTCCAGAGGGGTGCTGTACCAGAGCCAATACTGCCAAAGAAGGAGGCGCGGCTCTGGGGCCACTGCAGTAGGTAGGAGGGAGAGCTGTGCTGCAGCCGCTGCCTGTAGGTGAGGGTGGTAAGTGACTGAAGATTTGCCCAGGGTGCTAAATAGGCTTGCTGCCTGAATCCTAATGCTTCATTTAACCCAGTTGGCTGGAAAGGATGGAGCTGGGTTCTTGTCAATCAGTGACCGCATTGTCTTGTCAGTAAGCAAGACCTTTGATGGCAATGTATGTTATGGCTTGGAAATATGCAGAGCCTACAGGCAGGCTGGTTTGCCAAAATGTCTCCCACAGCTGTCAACCTTCCGTAAACAAGCACAGGAATCCGGTAACGCCATGACCTGAGGGCTTCTTGCAGATGAACGGGGTGAGGTAGAGGTGCATATCTGTTGGAAGGATGAAGAATTACAGGATTTGGTGAAGAGATGGAATTCCCTTCTCATGGACGTTTTGCCGCTCCTCATCTGGGATCGATTCGCTGGATGGTAGTAGTAGTAGTGTGAATGGAGCGAGACCCTCCCCCCCCCCCCCCCAACAAGCGAATTCCCTTCTTTGGCCAGAGAAAGACTGACGCCCTGTGATTATTCATGGCCCATTCAGACGTTCTTTTCCTTCAGAATTTCACGCAGGTCACAGCAGAAGGTTCTGGAGGCCCAAATTCTGCAGGTGCCGCCGTCCATGTTGTTTCTAGTGCGGGGAAACCATGGCTTCACCAATAGAGGCAGAAGGAGGAGCTCCCGAACGCCTGCAGAGAAAGATGTCCTCACCTGAAATCTTCAGAGTAAATACAAAGATAGCGCCTGCTGTCAATGACTAGTGAGGATAAAAAGTGTAGCAAATTGAACCATTGCAATTTGTCATTTCGGACAGAAATGGTTTAGCCTTTTATGGTGCATGTGAAGAGTAAAATAAAAGGGAGCGAGAGAGGAAGGGAAAATGCTGCTGGAAGAGACACCATTCCTTAATATTAGCAGTGAAACCAATATTAACACTCTTTTAGTAGATTAATTGATTTAGTTCAAATTAGTGCAATTACTGTTCTCCGCTGCTTCCTCCTTCCTGTGATTTTCATTAAAAATTGCTTGTTCAATATTGTTACTTATCATCAGGGAGACATAGCTCCTGCTGGTGCTGGCAGGGATCTCACTTGGCAAGCAAATCTGAGGAAGGCTCTTCAGAGGGAAGGAAATGTAAGGTTGTTTGGAGCTGGTTGGAGTTTAGAGGAGGCACAAAAAGAAGGAACTGAAAAAGAGAAGGCATTCAAGGCAGCGGATGCAACTACAGCAGGGACACGCAGGCCAACTCGGGTCCCCCGTCCTAGGATCTAGAGGGACTCCATGTCAGAAAGAACAGGGGAGTCAGTCCTGATTTTATCTCATTACATGGATGGAGATATGCAGCTCTTTCTTTCTTTAGGACGTCAAAGAAATTAAGGCTAGCTTCCATAGTTTTTAGGAGGTGGGATAGGGGGCTTCAGGAACCCAGGGAGGCCGCAGCTGAGCCCTGCTAAGTCCATCTGGATAAGCTTGGGCCTCTCGGGACTTTGGCCAGTGTAAGGAGGGTCAGTAGGGCCCAGCGAGACCCGGCTTGGGCCCCAAGGCTTGTGTTTCGAGGCAGGAGGGAGATTAGAGAGCCCTATCTAGAAGATCCTGTTACGTTTTTTTGTTCTAAACAGGGTCGTTTTTAAATTTTATTGTTTGGGTTTGGCAAAGAAGCCGAACTGAAAAAACATTTAATGAACCAAACCCACCCCACCCCCCCACCGCTGTAAAATGAAAAACTGAACTGAAACAAAAATCTTGGGCCTGCAAATCCCTGCTAAATAATTTTTTATAAGCTTTTCTTTAATTCAAAAGTTTGAGGCACGTAGCTTCAGAATCTGTACATTCTCTCTCTGAGAGAATGATTGAGAACAAAATGATCAAAGGGCATTTAGTTTCATTTTCAACTTCAAAACATGCTGAAGTCATGCTATGCAGCTGAGATAAGTTGGTTGAAAAAGTGCTTAAGCATGAGTCATCCTTCTCCTTCCTTGTTACATCCCCAATCAGCCCTGCCCTGTCTAGCTTGGAGTACAAAAAATGCATTGCTTTCCTTCCCCCATAAACTTTAATGGGAAAGAACCAAATGAGCCAGATTGCATTTGGATTTGTCAGGGACCACTGCCATTCATTTCAGTTGATCTGAAATGAACCAAAAATTGACTTGTTTGTCACATTTTCCATTCTGATTGCAATAAATGCATATCTCTCCTCTCCAATTAAGCAAATTGACAAAAATTATAACAGGAAAATAATTTTTATTACAATTATAGATAGTGGAAATGGTAAGGGTGTGGCCTGCTTGTTACAGCGGTTGCTACCCCTAATTGAGCTGGACGTTCACTTGCATGCAGTTACGGCGCTGCTCTCTAAATTGGTGGTGGGGTGGAGGGGAATTAGGGCTGGAGGGTACTGGAAGCCAATAGTAACAGGTGGGAGAGAAAAAAAGGGGAAAAAAAATGGATAAAGTGCGTAGCTTGCTGGGCAGACTAGATGGGCCTGGAATGCCCTTCCGGAGGAAGTGGTGAAGTCTAAAACTGTGAACGACTTCAAAAGGGCATGGGATAAACACTGTGGATCCATCAAGTCTAGAGGGCATGAATAAGGAGGAGGCATTCAAACACTGCACGGAGCGGCAGTAGCCACAGAGGCATTCACGGAGCGGGATGCCAGTGGCCAGTAGTTGGTGTTCCACCTTCACGGAGCGGAAGGATGGAGGGCTGCTATCTAAAATAAATAAATAAATAAAAAACAGGGGTGGGTAAGAGTATGGGGTAAGGGTGTGGCCTGCTTGTTACAGCGGTTGCTACCCCTAATTGAGCTGGACGTTCACTTGAATAGATACGGCGCTGCTCTCTAAATTGGTGGTGGGGTGGAGGGGAATTAGGCTGGAGGGTACTGGAAGCCAATAGTAACAGGTGGGAGAGAAAAAAAAAGGGGAAAAAATGGATAAAGTGCGTAGCTTGCTGGGCAGACTGGATGGGCCGTTTGGTCTTCTTCTGCCATCATTTCTATGTTTCTATGAACAGGACTGCAACTTTAGTACAATTCACAACCAGTAATGAAATGAAATACAACCTATATCCAAGCCAGTTGTTGCGAGCGCAGCCTTCAGGGGCCGATGGAGCGGGTTCTGCGCACGTCACATAGCTTATAGGAGAGCGGAGCACTTGGGCCATAGGACGGCTCAGGTAGAGACCTGAGTCGCACCCATGGTGAGGTGTGTGTGCAGGATGGGCGGCACAGAGGCAGAGCTGGACGGAGCTTGGAACACAGGGCTACAACGTAGGTCTCTGGCTAGGACTAGGAACTTGGAACATGGGAAAGTTCAAGAAAAGCTTAGAGCACTAAGAGACAGAGAAAAACTTGGAACTCTCGAGTACTACGTGGAGCTTGGGACTGTCAAAGAGTCTGGAGACTTGGAACATGGAGATGAGGAGATGAAGGCTTGGAACGTGGAAACGAGGAGATGAAGACTTGGGATGTAGACATAGGCGAGGGAGGCGAGTCCCTCAGGCGCCCTACACAGCACATGGGGCTGGTCGTGAACCACACTGAAGACTCGGAAGAAGAACATAGAACAAGGATACAGGCGGGGATGAGCAAGACCCTCAGACGCCCTACACAGCACATGGGGCTGGTTGCGGACCACACTGTCCCCTATGCGCTCAACTGGTCGCGGACCATGAGGGGAGTGGGGTGAGCTCAGGAAGTCTCATAGCGCAGGGTAATGGAAACCCCTCGGATCCTCTGGAGTTGGAACTTGGGAACAGATAAAATCTTGGAGCTAGGAAACTCGGAGTAAAAGCAGGGAATCTCCAGAGTCCGGAGGCATGGGTCCCACCAGACCTGGAGCATTAGGACCGGGACAACATCAAGAAGGGAACAAGGGACATCACTGGACAAGGACTCACAGACATCCTGGAACTAGGAACATCTTGGGACATCTTGGAACATGGGACATCTTGAAGCTGATTGCAGAACTTGGAACGGACTGCAGAACTTGGAACAGACTGCAGGACTAGGAATGGAATCTTGGAACATGGAACATCTTGAAACAGACATCCGGATCTGGACTCATGGACATCCGGACTTGGAACGGACATCGGGATCTGGACTTACGGACATCCGGACTTGGAACAGAAATCGGGATCTGGACTCACGGACATCCAGACCTGGAACGGACATCGGCATCTGGACTCAAGAACAGACATCAGGATCCGGACTCAGGAACAGACATCAGGCTGAAGAGATGTCTTCAGGAGCATCTGGATAGATGCGAAGACAAGGATGGAATGAAGGAAGGCCCTCTTATAGGGCTGAGAGGGCAACTCCCTGAGAGGAGCTGCTGGGGGACCACACCTCTCTGTCCCTTTAAGAAGGGACGAGAGCCACGGGCCTGCCCCCTAGAAGGAGCAGGAAACAGGAAATCCAGAACCCTGGACAGCAGCAACCCTACCACTGTGCAGGGAGGAGACGGAGTGGAGTAAGCTGGGCCTCCGGGCAGGCCCCGATGAGTCGACAGCGTCCTGCCGCATCGGGGAGGAGAAAGGCTGGGCTGCAGGCAGGCCCCGAAAGGGAGGTGGCTTCCAGGCGAGGCAAAGACCCGGCACGGCTCCTGCCTTGCCGGCAAGATGGCAGCCAGGCTGCGGGAGCACCCGGCGTTGGCCGCCTCAGGCGAGGCTCCGGCTTCAGCCGTGGCCTCTGGGCCGCGAAGAGCAGCATCGGTGGCAGCACAAGGCCGCAGAGGTAAGGCCCTGTCCGCGTGAAGCGTGGGCAGGGGCGCAACACCAGTCCCACCTAAGTCTTGTGGCCTATCTGTTCCACAATAGGTAGGCCATGTACCACCTGGTATAGCTATTAGCTTCTCCCTCTTCCAAATTACACAAATCCAGCAAGTAGCCTCCTTGGAATTGGTCACCAGTCAGACCCTTCTGGCCTATTGGCCTTTCAAGTGACTGGTGGAACCCTTCACTGCTGCGAGTCCATAAAGCAGGTGGTCTTTTGCAGATTCCTTCCCAACAAGCTCTATTTAGCTAGTGATGGGCCTGAATCATCCATCCTGTCACCAGCCCTGAGAGGGCTGTGCTGTTTTGGTGAAGCCACCCAGCCAATCCCCTGCAAATCCATCAAATTCCACTTATCTAGTTTGGTTTCAGTATCCCACCTCCCTTTCCACTGTGACATATACTCATCAACTAAACTGAAAAAAAATACCCCCCCCTCCCCAGCTTAACCCAGCCATGGAGACCCAACATGCCTTGGGGTGGGCACATGGCTGCTCAGGGAAGGAGAATCTCCGCCAGCATCAGGCACTGAAAGTAGCAAGGCTCAGGGCTGCCCCGTTGTATGGGAAGAGACGGAAGGTATGAATGAGCGAGTGCATGGAGGGACTGAGGGGATGTGTGAGAAGAGCAGGTGGAGGAAAAGAGACCGAAGCAGCGGGAGGAGGGATGGCAGGGAGGAAGGCTCACAGAGTCATTTTTGCAATCTCCTGCAACCTGCTGTCTTTGCTGCCCCTGCTAAACACCTAAGGTGGTACAGAGCTGGGGGAGGGGGGCAGTTGTGTTTGGAAAAGGGGGATCCCATCTAGATAGGGTATCCCTATATCTGTCTTTTTGCAACTGTGTGTGTGTGTTTAATGGACTCGGTGGCAGGTTTTCAGCTAAGTGATTTGGATGGCTTGGAGAGATGTGCTTTCAGGCATCATATTTATTTTAAACAGCTCAGGAACCCCTAAGTACATAGAAGCAGAATTGGAAGGGGGGGGGAGGGGCAGGGAAGAATTTCAGACTGCCAGGGATTGGGCAGTTATTCTTGTTGGGCACAGGAACTGGAATCACAAATCCTAATTTAGACATATCCATGGCTGCTAATAATATTAGTGAGCAGAGGGCTGCATGGGCAATGGAATCCACATGGCACATGGATAGCAGAATAAAGGAGTGAAGAAGAGAGTAAGATGGATTTGAAGACACTTGGACGCTAATGGGTGAATTTTAAAAGCCCGGTGTGCGCCGAAGCCAGGAGATACGCGCAGAAGTCGGGCTGGAGCGCACTGTGTGGATTTTAAAAGGAGCCTGAGTACGCACATGTATCTCCTGGTACATGCACAAATAAGTTGAAAAGGGGAGGGGCATGCGCATGGTCAGGGTGAGAGAGGAACATCCTGGAGCTTTAACATGAAATGTGCGCATAATTACGCACATAATCGTGCGCCGGGGGTCTCCTACCGCATAACTTTACTTCTGCTATGGATGGCGTGTATGTCTAGGAACAAAAAACATCGGCTAGTCAGCAGGGTTTTAACGAGGTAAAAGGGAGGCTAATTATCTAGGGGGTTAGGAAGTCCTGTCCTTTACCTGGGCTAACTGGGAACAAACTGGGGAAACTGGTAATTGCATTGGCATGCGTCTCTACTAAAAATCTAGGAATCACCATTGACAAAGAACTATCAGTCAAAATCCACATAACCAATAAGATAAAGGAAGGATATCACAAACTACTGACACTCAGACGTCTCAAACCCTTCCTTACACAAGATGATTTCAGAACAGTCCTGCAACTACTCATCTTCTCCAACCTGGACTACTGCAACGCCCTTGGCCTACCACTCGCCACCATCCGTCCTCTCCAAATCCTACAGAACACAGCCGCCAGAATTCTGACTGGATCAGAAAAACATTAACACATCACACCTACCCTCATCTCATTACACTGGCTCCCAATAAAACACCGAATAGAATACAAAGTACTTACAGTCATGCATAAAATAATCATGGACAACAAAACAATTAGCTAAGCAAATCCATCGTAATCCACACTTGAAAAACGGAACCTACGCTCAATGAATAAATGCCTCCTCAAAATCCCTCACGCCAGAACCACTCGACTGAACACAACCCGTGAGAGAGCCATATCCATCGCCAGCCCCACACTATGGAACTCAATACCAATTGAAATAAGAACTCAACCAAACATTAAAATGTTCAAAAAAGAACTGAAAACCTGGATGTTCACGAGAGCCTATGCAAATTCACTCCAGAATCCAGCCCACCAATACACGCGCAACTCAACACTAAAAACGAACGCTACATCCCTTGATCTACCAAAAAACTCTCAACAATGATTACCTAAGATAATGTGCAATTGACTTCACATAGTATATATTACATCCTCCTAAAGATACTTTGAATTGTTAAACCCCTGCTGTTACAGATCCAACTGTATAACTCACCCATCCTATACACATTCCTTTCTCCCTCACTTATTAACCCCAATCTTATATGTAACAACATTTTGTATGTAATAACTTTGCTGTATGTAATCTATATAAGTAATAACAATTTTATATGTAATCAACTAACACTACATGATAAGTTGCTGTGATGATGTTTATCTAACCTGTTTCACGATTCTGTAAACCGTTCTGATGGTGAAACCGAATGACGGTATACAAAACACGCTAAATAAATAAATAAAATCCCCCCAGTTACGTGGTAGAGGTGGCATTTGCGCGCACGTGCACTTCCATTTAAAATTATACCGCACGTCTATGCGTGTACACCCTATGTTGTACCATGCGCACATATACGCGCGTATGATATTGTATGGCTGTGTCCTTTGTTGTGAGCCGGCATACCTGAGTACATGTGCGCCTGCGCGGCTGCTTCAAAATAAATCCTCTACATCTTTAATAGAAGTTTAAATAGTGCTATAGATCTGTTAAAACATCTTTCAGGGGAAATATTGAAAGATTTCATCGAGGAGCAAAAATGTCCTTAACTGTCATCTATTGAAAGGGAAAGCTTTAATGTGGCGTCGGGAAATGTGAAAATGTTTCACTGTTATTGTTTGGTTCCAAGAAGGAAATAACAATGTTAGGTACAAAAAAAAAGTAAGTGAATCAACAATGGATGTCTAAAATACTTGGAAAAGAGAGCATGATGGAAAAACTGTATTTATTTAGCCTTGAGATTATTATACTATGTTACAATCTTAAGGGATATTCATTACATGTGGGTGTCTTTAGTTCAGCATAATTGGTGGCAGCAGATAACATTTTGGTGAAAGGTGGTTGAGATAATCAAATGCTAGCATCAGTAGGATTGCTGTCCTGACCCAAGTCGGCCCTGGCAGGCTGATTCAGTTGTGCCTTTTGCCTCATCGGTTCTATGGGCTTGTACATCCAATTTCTCTAAGAAAGACCAGGGCTACAGATCTAATGGCACGAAAGCAGTATTGGTTGACCTGGGTTAGAATACTAGCCTAGGCTTTGAGTAGATTCGCCCTCCAGTTCTGCTGTATCAGTCACTTTATATAACGTGCATTTCAATTTCTGCTTGTACGCGTTTACCCAAAACGCATAGAAAATGTAGCCACATATATATTTGTATATATACTTTTATCTGGCCTTTTCTTCCTACTCCTTTAGGTCTCCAGTTCAGTTGGAATCACGGCCGAGTTCTGGTGACACGAGCTTTTTCTTCACAAACTACTTGGGATTTTGCTTCCTGTTTTATTTCCCTCCCAGCCCCCTTTCCCACCCATCCACCAAAACAGCTAGTCAGTCCTTGGCTGGGGGCCATTCCCCAGGGCCCTTCCAAAATCCTGCAGTTATGGGCTCTGAACCCAGCCACTAAATGTCATGCGTCCCCCTTCACCCAGCTGACCCAGGGAGTGGAAGACCCAATTAGGGAATCGAATCGGAGATCTTATGTCTGCCACTGGGCTGGCCAGACCACATCTTTCAACTGAGCTGTTGAAATTGTCAACCACTACTGTTGGTTTATAAGATCTTCAGGAGATGGGAGTTGTATGAACACACACCTGGGGATGTGATGTGACAGTTTCTGATGAGAGACTTATGGTCAGTCCTGGCTTTCTAACACCCTCCTGTTCCATTGTGATATCTGTAGTCCTCCTCCTTCCATTTGTCACTGGCAAATGAGTATCTGTTATAGTCCCGGGCCGTGCCCCGAACCCTTCACCTACCTCGGGGCCGACCCAGGCCGCTGAAGATTCCCTCCATCCTGTTAGGCCCGTCCTGGCCTCTGCTGCGGCGCTCCCTCGCGGCTGGCCCCCGCCCCCTAGGCAGGCCGTGCGTGCAGGGGCTCCAGATTTAAAGGGGCCAGCACGGGAAGACACAGGACTGCCTCCAGATGTCAGATGCTGCAGGGATATATACCCTGCAGCTAGGATCATACCTTGCCTTGCAACAAGGTTCACTCTCTGGTGAGAGCTACTAGTTGCTGTTTTGTCCACTGGCTTCCAACCCTGGCTTCCGACTACTGGCTTCGGACTTCTGGTTTCCGACCACTGGCTCCGACTCCGGCCTCCGGCTACTGGCTTCTGTCTCCAACCTTCTTTTAGGAGACCTCTCCTATGTCCAAGCGGCCCGGGTCCTCACTAGCTCCTCTTGGGGGGACCGTGGGCTTCCAGTGGTGAAGTTCCAGTTGGCCTCCTGGCTTCGCTTTACTCTTCTGGATCCTCGGGAACTTCTCTTCTGTCACCGGCGCACAGGAGCCCGCACGTACGTCCAAGTGGCTCGGGTTCTCACGGGCTCCTCTCGGAGGGACCGCAGGCTTCCAGTGGTGAAGATCCCTCCGGTCTCCTGTTCAGTGCCACCTCCCGGCTTCGACATCAACTGTGGGCCTTCCCACGATGAGTCTTCATCTGTCCCTGCCGGCTCAAGGGTCCACGAATCCAACAGTATCACAAATCAGCAGGAGGGAGCAGGTGGGAAGGGGGATGTCAGAAATCCAGGCTTTGCCAAAAGTCTTTCAGAAACTGGGTGACTTCACACACGTAATTGTACCTCGTGCATGATGTGCAATGGGTTGCTGCTTAGAAGTGTAACCACAGATGCACATTTCATAGGTCATGTCAGGCCCACTACGCTACAAGATTGTTGTTTCTGATACTCTGGGAGCCATGAGAAGGTAAAACATCCCTTAGCCATAAAATGCTTCTTCAGTTTGCACTTTTTCTTTACTTCGTGGGTACCTTTGTTCTTCTCATTTTTCAAGCCATTTCCTAGTATATACACCCTACCTTTAAGAAAGGAATGGTAGACTGAGAATGGTAGCATAACAATGTCATATAGTGTAAATCCTTATGCCTCATTAAAGTCAAAGTCCAAGTCTAGACAAGCTAAAATCTGGCCCCTATTGTGGAGATGGTTGTCATATAATCCTGCGCATGCCTCTACTTGTATGGAGTTGGTGGTTTCAGCCAGCAGCAGAGTTGAACAAAACCCTTAGTTAGTGGGACAGTTTCCAGGGAAGGAGCTACAGACTGTCTCTTGTAAACCTCAATCACACAAAAATACCCACAAACACACAGTGTACTCCAATACACCACAAATGTGAACAAATAACAAAGAAATAAATGTATTGGTCTTATTTCAAATAGAAAGCACTCTATCGCCAAGATACTAATGTAAGACCCTCTATTCACGAGTAAGACATTTCAAAATAGCTTCTCGTTTGCCATAGGGGTCTAATTTACTTTAATAAATCCTGCAAATTTGCTAAATTTTTCTAATTTTCTTTAAAAGAAACCATACGAAAATTATAAGGGAAATTCCCAATTAGATACCGCATGATTGAAAAGGAATACTTATCCAAAATAACGATCGAGTCCCAAAAGTCCCGACATGGCCATGTTTCGGACAATTGTCCTGCTTCAGGGGAAATCACGGGTCATCTTTCCAATAACGTTGATGCGGCGAATTCACTGCGAAACTCCTTTTTTTGCGGGCTCTCCTTTAACCCGCGGCATTTGATGGCTAAAATGCCGCGGGTTAAAGGAGAGCGGCATTTGAGGGCTCAAATGCCGCGGGTTAAAGGAGAGCCCGCAAAAAAGGAGTTTCGCAGTGAATTCGCCGCATCATCGTTATTGGAAAGATGACCCGTGATTTCCCCTGAAGCAGGACAATTGTCCGAAACATGGCCATGTCGGGACTTATGGGACTCGATCGTTATTTTGGATAAGTATTCCTTTTCAATCATGCGGTATCTAATTGGGAATTTCCCTTATAATTTTCGTATGGTTTCTTTTAAAGAAAATTAGAAAAATTTAGCAAATTTGCAGGATTTATTAAAGTAAATTAGACCCCTATGGCAAACGAGAAGCTATTTTGAAATGTCTTACTCGTGAATAGAACATCTTGTAAACCTCAGCCATAGAAGGCTGGGTAGTTTGTTTGCTAAGTGCGGACGTTAGTTATCACCAAGACTGAGGAAGGAGTGGAGTGGGAGTGTGGGCCTGTATCAGTATTACTAAAGCACCTAGCTACCATGATGCTTGTCTATGGCAGGAGCTCTAGCGAACCCTAGATCAGATCAGTGAACAACGTTCATGTGGGGAATTATATCCTGGTCATCCTGGTTTATATGGGCAATAAATGGAAATCCCCCCAGTGTTCCAATGGTGGATATCACTCTGCTAGAAATAAGTGAGGTGGAGAGGTCACTGCTGAAGCACATTCTGAAGCGAGGGAAGAGCCATCCTGTTTGATTAACACTTTTTGCACAGTATTGTGAAACACGTTGTGAAGAAGCTGTCCCCCAGTTACAGAGCAGAAGGGAAAGCGAAGCGTGTAAAATTCAGTTCCACTTGAATTATAGTTGTTGAAATGAAAGACTGTTTTCATCTGGAAACAGCATCAACTTATCTACCTGTGAATATTTTTTATTCTGCCACTGCAAAATAAATCGAAGG